>NC_137022.1:18522342-18584842 GCF_032717465.1 Coenobita brevimanus | reverse complement strand
AGGAAGGAAGGAGGGTGAGAGGGAAACAGTGTATATAGAGAAGGAAGGAAGGAAGGAGGGTGAGAGGGAAACAGAGTATATAGAGAAGAAGGAAGGAAGGAAGGAAGGAGGGTGAGTGGGAAACAGTGTATATACAGAAGGAAGGAAGGAAGGAAGGAAAGAGAGAAGGAAGGATGGTGACAGGGAAACAGTGTATATAGAGAGGGAAGGAAGGAAGGAAGGAAGGTGAGGGAAACAGTGTATATAAAGAAGGAAGGAAGGAAGGAGAGAAGGAAGGATGGTGAGAGGGAAGCAGTTTATACAGAGCAAGAAGGAAGGAAGGAAGAAAGGTGAAAGGGAAACAGAGTACATAGAAAAGGAAGAAAGGTGAGAGGGAAACAATGTATTCGAAGTTGGTACGAAGAAAGGAAAGAAAGAATGAATGAATGAATGAATGAAGGAAGGATGGATGGAATGAAGGAAAGATGGAAGGAAGGAAGGAAGGTGAAAGGGAAACACCGTATACAGAGATCGAGAGAAAGAAGGAGAGATGGAAAGAATGCATACAGAGAAGGAAGGAAAAGGGCAGGGAAAGAATATACAGACAAGAAAGAAAGAGAGGGAGAGAATGAATACCGAAGATGAATGAAGAAGAGAAAGAATGCATACAGAAAATGAAGAATGAAAGGATGCAGAACTGAACGAAAGGATGGCTTAAATAGAAGGTAAGAAGTAGAAGTGTGGTACAGAATAAACAGAAATAGTGAAAAACGAAGGAAGTGAGGCCAAAAAAGAAAAGGAAAAATGAAGGGTTGAAGAATGCACAGTTAATGAATGAGGGATGATGTAAATGTATAAAGAGAAGGAAGGAGGGAAAGAATAAAGAAAGAAAGGAGATCAGTATAGTGTCAAGAGAATAAATAAAGATATACATAAGAGAAAAATGAAAGGACGAATGAATGAAGAAAGTTAAATACGACAGTAGAATGAATCAAGGAAAAGGAAGGACGAGAAATGTAAGAGAATGATTTGGTTAAGTGAAACTAAGAGAGAGGAATAGAAAAAGCAAAGAGGGACAGGAAAGCTGTAAGAAGAAAGAAAGAATGGGAATCACGGAACTGGAAGAAAGATGGAAAGAAAATGCATAATTGAAGGAAGGGTATCAGCGAGAGGAAAAAAGAGACAGGAGAACTATGAAAAGGCAGGAGAGGAGAGAGAGAGAGAGAGAGAGAGAGAGAGAGAGAAAAGAAGAAAGTAGTTTAAAGTCAAAAAAGAAAGCCGAAAACTAAGATACAAGACTATATCGAGTGAAGGAAAGGGCCCAAACTTTTCCCCGTCTGATTCTATCGATTGGGAGGTCTAGAAGAAGGGATGGAGGCAACGTGGGCAGGAAGCGAGGAAGAAAAAGAGAGGCGGGGAGAGAGGACAGAATATTAGGTGCACATGAAGCGAAGGAAGAGAGGATGGAGGGAAGAGGAAAGAGTAGGAAATGGAGAAACTTAGGAAAGAAGGGAGGAATGTGAGGAAAACAGGAAGTGTAAGAGAGAGAGAGAGAGAGAGAGAGAGAGAGAGAGAGAGAGTGAGAGAAAGAGTATTGAATATGAAACCGTAAGACAGGAAGAGGGCGGAGTAAAGAAGAAGATAAAGAATGAAGTTGACAAAGAATGCGGATATTAAGGAGGAAAGACGATAAAGAGAGAGAAAGACTGGAGCGAAGAAGGAGTGGAAGGAAAGAAGACGACAGAGAGAGACAAAGACAGGAGTGAATACGGAGACGAAGTAAAGATGACAAAGAACGAAGGAAGACAGAGGGAAGGGGAGAAGGTAATTTGAGGATAAACGTAAAGATGAATGAGAGGACTGTGAGGATTGTTTGGCCTGGGAGGGCATGAGAATAAAAGCAGAGAGAGAGAGAGAGAGGTTCGGGCTTGGGGGAAGGGAAGAAGAATAAAACTTGAAAGAAGGAGGACAGGAAGAAAAAAGACGGAGAAATGGCTCAACGTAGCGAGAAATGTGAGGAAGTCAGGGAATTTTTGGATGAAGAGGGAGTTAAAAGACCAGGAGCCAGATCAGAAAGGATACAGAAAAAAAAGAAGAGGAGGAGGAAAGACGAGAGACGGTGGGAATGGTGAAGCATAGCAATAAATGAAAGGGAATGGGGACTCTGGATGGTGAGGGAAGGAGGAAAGGAGAAGGACGGGGAAAGAGAAATGAGGAAGGCTGAAAGGGAGGAGGGAGATGGGGTAATGGCGAAATGTAGCGAGAAAATGGGAAGAATTGAGACTTTGGAAAGAGAGGGAATCAGAAAAGAAGAAGACTGAGGGTATGCGCTGTTGGACATAAAGGGAGTAAGAAAAGAAGGAGAAAGGGAGTTAGAAAAGATGGAGGAAGGGAGTATGAAAATCAGAAAGCAGCTGGAAAGGAAGAAGAGAAGGGGGAGAGAAAGGAAACTGGCGGCGCTCAGTAATAAAGGGGAGGAAGTTAGAAATTTATTGGATGGTGAGATATTAAGGAACGAATGGCAGAAGGAGGAAACATCAGAAAGAGAAGAACAAGAACAAGAAGAAAGAAAACCATAAGCTATCAAGGAGAAGAAGAAGATAAAAAGAAGAAGACAAAAAGGAAGAAAAGAGATTGGAAGGAATACCTAGTGGTGCTATTTGAAGTAAGCAGAAACCGGCCTTTTGATGATTTGGAAGCCGTTTGTACTTAAATAAAAGATTATTTATTTATATATTTTAATCAGGCTCTCCCCCGTTAATTCTATTCATCTGTGGAAGATTCTGTAGTATCTATGAGGTAGTAGTAGTAGTAGTCGTGGTAGTGGTAGTAACAGTAATAATAGTATTATTATTATTATTATTAGTAGTAGTAGTAGTAGTAGTAGTGGTGGTGGTGGTGGTGGTGGTAGTGGTGGTAGTAGTAGTACCAGTAGTAACTGAAGTGACCCTGGATTCACCTGAAACGTGAACCGTGTAACTGCAAGCTGAATCTTACCCCATCTTTTAGCCCACCATCGTCCTTTAGAGAGATGATTTACTGTACGTCTGTATAACCAGGCAGTGGACCCGCTCAGTTATAACGGTGCCACCATATGAAGGCATCCCCTCTCCAGCACCAACAGCTAAGGTATTGTGTTTATATGCAATTGCCACAGTTCAAATGGTTTAATCGAAGCTTAATATAAGAGCCTGGAGATGACCCTAGTATAATATGAGACGTCCTTGGGCTGGACAATAAGTTTAAACACTGACACATTTCTTGTCTCTGAATTTTAAGACCGTATGTTTAATCCTTCAATCAGCAGGTGGAATGCCAACCCTATATGCTGAAAGGCATTTATGTAACGCATGAGATTATTAGCTATGGTCAGCCTGCATCTCATATTACAGAATGCAGTCAGCAGACCATATAGGATGGCAAAATACCTTCTATCCTTGTCAAGTACTCAAAAAATCATCGTCAAAATTTTGGGATTTGAACACCATTGATTGATTTCAGGCTTAAACATAATATCCTATGGTTCGTATTTCAAATGGATGTAAAGATTTCGTAACCTCGCACCCAGCGATTTTTTTATTTATTTTTTTTTTTTTTGCAAGTTCCACTTCAGTATCCTCTGTTTTAATACTTCTGCGCACAATGTTGATATGAGAATTATATAAATAACCTGCATAAGAAGCTTGAGGTGTAATGTGCAAATAAATCACTTAGGCCGAGGTGCTACGAAGCCTCTCATGCCACATGAAATACGGCTTAAGTGCTGTAATCTCGTTAGCATTGTCAGCTCCTGGTTGCATCCTTTCATTGGTGATTTTGTGTTGCATATTAAACCTCGTCATTCTTTTTTGTTCTATTTATGTTGTTTTGATATCGACATAGTTTTCATTAGTGACATATAAGATTGTAAGTTGTACTTGACAAAATAAATCACTAAGGAAAAGAGATTGCGAAATCTACTCCAACAATGATTTGACTCCAGGGTAATACTGAACAGGATGAAGTCTCACTACATTCACCAGACCATGCAGCTGAAGGCGGCAGGGACACGTGAGCAGGATCGCCGTGAAGCGTAATGAAAATGTGATGGAAAATTTAAAGAAAAGTGTAAATACATAATTATATATTTTACATTATCTTAACCCCTTCAATAGAATGACGTCTTTTCTGTTGTCTTCTTGCTGCAGTCGATCAGGTTAAGCATGCTTAGGATAGATTGTACGAACTGGAGTGGTTAAATATAGTGTTCATTATCTTCTCCAGTGCAAATGGTCTCCCTAAAGCTAAGTAAATAGCCTGGCAGTACAAGAATAAAGTGAAAAAGGGAATAAGACCACCGTATGAAAGAAGTTAGTATCTGTGGGAAATTCATAGTACTTACTATAGATCATTCAAGTTACCTTTGCGAGATGTTCGTCCCCCTGCATCTTATTTCCTTATGTTCAGTGACAGAGAGACAGTACTGCAGCACTACATCCCTTCCTAATAATACTTCTCCGTGACGAACGCCATACAGTTTTTGTAGTTCAGTGCTCAAGATGGATGGAAATCCATTTTGCAGGTAGTTGTGAACGGATTACACATACTTGTGCTACCATGCGGTTGTATCCTTCCATTATTCGATTTTCAAAATGTCTACATGTTTAGCTGGGAATCTGATGTTGGGTATTTGTCCAGGCTACGTTTGAAAGTTTGCTTTGTACTGCAGTCTGCCACATCTCTGGGTGATCTGTCCAATATGTTTACAGCACTTTTTTGACTGAAAATGTTTGCCAGTAGTCTCAAAACAGTTACCACTGTAGTGGTCGGTTGTTCAGATTTCATCAGCTCTCTTGATATCATGACTAATAAGGGTTTCATGTAAGCTACTAGAATTACATCACCTCAGACTGAGTTGCAGTAAGTTAAAAAAAATTACATGGAAAACGTTACCCATATGAAAACTTTCTTAATCCAGGCTTGAGTTTGGAAGATCATCACTGCCTTTCTCCCAGTTTCTCCTCCTTGAATTATTTTTGCATTATATTGTTCAAAACTAAAAAAATAACAATACATGTGAGCTTGCTAAGCATGTGGACATTTGATAATATTATCGGTCCTTTCCGATTAGAATTCATAAGCATATCGTATGAAGCAAACTAATTTATTGGTTTTCTTACCTACCTCTGTGTAACGGTGTCGTCATAGTTAATCAAACTATCCCTCTTGTTATCAAAACTGATTTTTGACACTTTGCATATTAAACCATTATGCTATATTTACCATGTTCTAAGACATTTAAATGAATAATCAGTGTTTGATTCGTATCATCCTGTAAGAATGCATTTACGAATGCGTCTACTTCGTAGTAATTTTTCTGCATGTGATATATATTTGTCTTTCTTTCACCTTCTGGGTACGCATTATTAATCTGTTCATTACGAGGACGTATGCTTTATCGGACTCTTGCCACCACCAGACGGAATTAAGAAGGCGAAGAGATTTTTTTTTCTAACTCCATATCACCATTAGGGACTCTTCAATCTGCGTGAAACAGGATGATGCAAAAAAAAAAAAAAAAAAAAAAAAGGCGTCATTGTGTTGAAGGGGTCAACTGAAATATCTTACCCAGCCAAAACAAAATGTAAAATGATTTCGCCACTCTTTGGCTAATCTACAAGCTGGTGTTATGAGCTTTCCTGAAAAGTGGTATACAGACTACTTGATCTAGAAAGCATTCAGAAAGCGCATACCTCCGCCAATGCCATTGCCATTAAAAAGGATCCGGATCCGTGCAGATATCGTGTGGAATACACTGGATTCGGATCCGCCTGAAAATTTAATCAATTGGTCCTTGATCCATTGCGCACTCTTCCACAAAATTTTATTGAAATTCATGGAGAACTTTTGGAGATATTGTGCGGGATACATAGGATCTCGATCCGGATCAGGATCCACCCTCAAATTTAATCAATTCTTTCTTGGCCCAATGTCCACCCTTCCACAAAATTTCATTGCAAGTTACTGAGAACTTTTGGAGATATAAGAGATACTCAGGATCCGCCCCCAAATTTAATAAATTCTTTCTTTGCCAATTGGTCCACCCTTCCACAAAATTTCATTGAAATTCATTGAGAACTTATAGAGATATCGTGTGGACAAACGAACAGACAAACATAGGTGAATACATAACCTCCTCCAACTTCGTTGGCGGAGGTAAATATTTCTTGATGATGATGATGATGATGATGATGATTATGATGATGAAGATGACGATGACAATGACGACGATGATGATGATGATGATGGTTATGATGATGATTATTATTATTACTATTATAATTATCAGTATTTCGTGACAAGAAAGTAGCAGTCTGGTTCGCCAGGAGTAAATCATTCTCACAAGCTTTACAAAGTTTGTAATACAAGATGCTTCGGGAAATTTGTAACACACTTTTTGAAAATCAGTAGTATTTACCCCATTCAACGTCTATCTATCTATCTATAGCCCGACGCCCTAATCCCGCAAAGGGTGGCCGCAGACAAAACGCCTCCAAGTCACTCTGTCACCCACCATTTACTCCCCTCCCCCCAACTCACCCCCCCCTCCCTCATATACCTCTCAACTCCATCCCTCCACCTCATCCTCGGTCTACCCCTCCCCCTCCCTCCCTCCACCTCACCTACATACACCCTCTTAGTCAGTCTTTCATTCTCCATCCTCTCCACATATCCAAACCACCTCAGTGTATTTCTCCTAATCTTTTCAACCACATCCACATCTACCCCACAACGTTCCTTCACTTCTTCATTCGTCAACCTGTCCCTCCATGTCCTCCACATGCTCCTCTCAAGTAACTCATTTCCACTGCTCTCACTCTTGACTTGTTCCCCTCTTGCAAGGTCCACGCCTCGCTTCCATACGTCAGGGTAGGGATCACAATACCATCATGCAGTGACTTCTTAACTTCCATACTCACCTCCCTATTTCTCATCACTGCTTTCAGTGTGCCAACAACCTTCCTTCCCTGCTGTACCCTTTCACGTACTTCATCCCCCAAAGTTCCATCCTTACTCATCACACTACCCAAGTACTTGAATGCACTCACATTCTCCATATCCTCACCATCCAACCTCACTGCACACTCTGTGACTTCATTCCTCTCAAACACCATAACTTTACTTTTGTTTACATTAACTTTCAGCTTCCTCCTCCTACACACTGTCCCAAATTCATTCACCAAACCTTGCAACTCCCATTCATCTTCACTCAACAATACTGTATCATCAGCAAACAGCAACACCGGAAGCTTCCAAATCTCACCCTCATTCATTAGGGCCACCCCCACATCCACTGCCCTACCTTGTACCTCCTTTACGACCCCATCCATATATATATTAAACAGCCAAGGAGACATTACACACCCCTGTTTCAGTCCCACATTGAGATCAAAGAACTCACTCAGCTCACCATCCACTCGCACCGTAGCCCTAGCTCCCTCGTACATACTCTTCACAGCACTCAACAATTTCCCCTCCACTCCATATATTCTTAATACCTTCCACATACCTTTCCTATCTATTCTGTCATAAGCTTTCTCCAAGTCCATGAAGGCAGCGTACACTTTCCTTCCCTTCTCTAGATACTTCTCCACTAAACATCTTAGAACAAATATCTGATCTACACACCCTTTTCCCTTCCTAAATCCCCTTGTTCTTCTCCAACTAGCTCCTCTGTCATATGCCTAACCCTATCAATGAGTATTCTACCATATATTTTACCAGTCACACTAAGAAGGCAAATACCCCTATGGTTACCACATACTTCTCTCTCCCCTTTTCCTTTGTACAGAGGAACAATTATACCTGATTTCCAGTCCTCTGGAACCCTTCCCTCTTCCCAAGCCAATCTACACAACTTCCATATCCACTCCACAACAATCTCACCCCCATACCTAAGCATTTCACCACACACTCCATCAATTCCTGGGGCCTTTCCCAGCTTAATCTTCTTCATCGCTTCCACTACTTCCGACCTACTGATCTCTTCCTCCCTCCTCTCATCTCTTCTTCTCCCAGCCATTCCCCAACCACTTATACTCACACTGCTCTCACTCTCTACATTCAACAAATCCTCAAAGTGCTCCTTCCATCTCCTCAATTTCTCTCTCTTCTCCACCAACAATCTATTATTCCTATCTTTCACTCCCCTACTATTTCCCCTTTCACACTGCCTTACTTTCTTTACCTCCTTCCAAAACAATTTCTTACTCTCCCTCCATTTCACACTCAGATTCCTCCCAAACTCTTCATCCACTTTCTTCTTACTCTCCTTCACCATTCAACGTGAAGACGTTATTTTGTTGCTTTATTGGTCATTCCTCCTGAGTACTTTATTTAGCTTGGCGGAATTTCACTGTCACAAGAACGGAAGAATAAAATAAAAGGTACATCACAGTACTGAAGAGGTTAACTGTGCTGGTGGTTGGACGATAAATGCGCCTAAGTGTCGTTGTATCGCGTGAGTTATTGCAGAGGCAAACATAAGAAAGAAGGCAGGGAGCAGGAAATGGTGAAACGTTGTGGTGGAGAGGAAGTTTTTTTTTTTTTTCAAATGAGAGAATGGAGGAAGGAAAAACAAATGAATAAAAAATAATAATCCATACACCAGATTACTGGTGTCCTCTGTTCATAAAATATCTGAAACAGTTAGACTTGAACAGCTATGGGTTGAAATTTGGAGGGAAACAACTCTGGGGAAGCGAGTTCAAGAGAGATGCAGTTCAAGGAATGAAAGAAATCTGATAGGCAGAAGTTCTGCCATATGGCTGAGTGACATTCCAGTCATGAGCGCTACCAAATGCCCGTGTAGCACGAGGGAAGGCATGGAGAGGTGCCACCATGGACGCAACTTCGTCTGAGCATTTGCCAAAAAAATATCTGTAAAATAATGCAAAGGAGGCAACATTCCTTCTTACTTGCAGGGGAGGTAGTTCGTTTGTAATGGCAGGGTTGTTAATAATTCTAACAGCTTTGTTCTGAATTTTGTCTAGTTGTTTTAATGCAACCTCTCCACATCCATTCCACAAAGGTGAGCAATATTCAAGCTGAGAGCGCACATGACTCTTATAAATTATAGCTAACTCCTCATCAGCGAAGAAGTTACGGACTCTGTACAATAATCCAAGTTTCTTTGAGGCGGTTTTAGCAAGTGATCTAACATGAGAGGTCCAGCTGAGGGCATTGTTAAGTGAGATGCGAAGAATTTCAATTCTTTTGGAGATGGGAATATTAGTAGCACTGAAGGTAATGTACGAATCTGGCAGTATCTGTCCATTAGTAAATTGTATATATTTAGTTTTACTAGCATTAAAAGAGACAAGGTTGTTTTGTCCCCATTCACTGATCGTAGATAGGTCTTGATTTATGGAGATGGCTGTACTGAGTTGAGAGGTAGAGATATTAGACTTTGTAAATGGGTGTCTGAGTATGAATCAACTATGTAATGTCGAGTCATCTGCGTATGAGTGGATGGGATTGTGGGTGAAAGAATCTATCTATCTATCTATATACCTAGGCTGCTTCCCCCAAGGAAAGGGAGGTAGCCGAGACAGGACGACACACTCCCCATTTACTCATCCATTCAGACACATTCATTCGCATCTTAGCCCCAAAGGGGAGAAGGGACAGATCCTCACCGCACCACATTGCACAAGGGTCAACTGCGCAGTGCAATCAGTGACATCCGCAGCAGGGCCCGACAGCAGAGCTGGTTTACCCCTGCCACCTGACCTGACTAGCTGATCAGACCAAATGCGGGAGAATATCCCCTCAGGGCTGCGTCATCATTTATTCATTCACAATTTCTCTCCATTTATTTCTGCCACGCACAGCCACTCTTCTTTGCTCAGCAGACATCCCTCTCGCATCCAGCGCTCTCTTCACACTGTCCATCCATCCTATTCATGGTCTCCCTCTCAGCCTTACACCTCTCACATCAGATTTAGTTATCTTTTTCACCAATTGCTCATTATCCATTCTCTCCATATGCCAAACCATCGCAACACCCTCTGCTCAACTCTACCAGCCATCTCCTAAACAACTCCAGTTCTCCTTCGCACTTCATCATTTTGCACTCGATTCATATGCGTCACACCACACATACTCCTCAGACACCTCATCTCCATTACATTCAAAGATTTCCTCTCTGCTTCACCCATATTCCATGTTTCAGCCCCATATAACGCAGTCGGTACCACAACACCCTCATACAGCCTTTTTACATCCATTCTAAGCGAACGACATCTAAACACTTTTTTCATTCTTCCCAGCACCTTACCTATTTCATTCATTCTAAACTTCATTTCTGCATCTACTGTATTATTCCATCCACAGCAACATGTGATCCTAAATATTTAAAACACTCTTCCTCCTCAAGCAACTCACCATTCAAAACTATATTCATCCCCCTACCATCTACCGACCTCGTACACATCATCACAGATAAGAGATCATTAATATGAACCAGGAATAGGGTTGGCGCCAGAATTGACCCCAGCGGCACGCCGGCGTTAATTGAGTGGAAATTGGAATATACCCAATCCTCCTCTCTCTCTCTCTCTCTCTCTCTCTCTCTCTCTCTCTCTCTCTCTCTCTCTCTCTCTCTCTCTCTCTCTCTCTCTCTCTCTCTCTCTCTCTCTCTCTCTCTCATATACAGTGTAGCTGAGGTAAGAAAAATAAAGAGAAGAGGAGGGAAGGAAAATAAATAAAGGAGGATGACTGGATGAAGAACAGAACAAAATGAATCGCATGGAAGGGGGAATGAAAAAAAAAAAACTAGATGTGTGTGTGTGAGAGAGAGAGAGAGAGAGAGAGAGAGAGAGAGAGAGAGAGAGAGAGAGAGAGAGCGTTTCCCATAAACCCATTTATTAAGGATACTTAATTGTGGCGACCCAAATGGGGAACCGTGGTGGCAATGGTCACCGCTAAAATATATATGGCCACCCTATTGGTTACAGCAAATTTCCAAGGACATATCCCCGGTCTCCTCTACATTATTTTCCTTGGACCACGCCATAGTTATAAACTGCATTTTAAAATTCCTGGCTACTCCCCTGGCGCTAAATATGTTGGTACTAAGAAAGAAGCGTTGCCTGTAGCATTTTTCAGTGGGTAGAGAAGCTGTCAAATTCATAGCAGTCGCAAAGGCATGTAGATCTGAACCCCTTCAGTACCCTGACGTATAATTTATTTTATTATTGCCACCACCAAATGATTTTACTCAACTAAGGACAGGCCTCTATTAGTGATGTGGATAATGAAGCATACATCTCTTTCAGTTCGAAAAGTGTCTCCAGAGCTGCATTATATCGTATGATGGTAGCAGTTATATAAAGAATAATATGTCATCAGAGTGGCGTGGCTAAAATATACCAGGAACTCTAGGTTAATAAAAGAACAGAAAGAGCAAGCAAGCCCGTGCAACAAAGAGGACTGAGTTTAACTTGCCATATAAAGGTGTTATGTGATTTGTAGTGAGTATAATAAATGTTACTTAGAAAAACAAAAGTAACATCTGTCTTCTTATAACAATGACACCGTAAATCTCTCTCTCTCTCTCTCTCTCTCTCTCTCTCTCTCTCTGTTACTCAGTAAAGCAAATGAAACATCTGTCTTCTTATGACAAAGGCACCGTAAATCTGTGTGTGTGTGTGTGTGTGTGTGTGTGTGTGTGTGTGTGTGTGTGTGTGTGTGTGTGTGTGTGTGTGTGTGTGTGTGTGTGTGTGTTTTATGTCTGTCTTTCTATCTTTCTGCCTGTCTGCCTGTCTGTCTGTCTGACTGTTTGTCTGTGGCTCTTGTCCAACGCTGCTTGCTGTGAGGGGTGTCGTGGACAAAGGCTCTCGAGGCTCTTCTATCCCCACAACAAAGAGGGGGTGAATTTGGGTCCGGAACGCAATAAAGGCATTAGGGTACAGTCGAGGGTGGAAGTTCAGACAGGGAATCGAACTTATGGAGGGAGAGTCCAAGCCACTTCATTACTGTTGATTAGGGTAGCCGGATCTCATTAACCCTCTCAAGGTTGAAAGAGCTCAAGTCCTATATTCTTTCCCGTATAGCTGATGAACTGATACAGCTGAGCAAGCCACAGGAGCTGGGAATGTTACTACTGATGCTATAAATCCTTTCATGGTTATTACGGCTCTATAACTATATTCAGCTTAATGCCAGATTATTTTATTTTATTGGAAATCGGTCATCGAGCCTGAGTGTTAATTTCCTGACACTTTTTCAAGACAGTGTAGAGGAACTAATGATATGAAATTTCAGCCCGTATGTCGATTCTCGAGGCGTGTGGCTCATCTGGGGTTTCATAGTAATGAAGAGGGATTTCCAAGTCATTCTATTAATTTCTATTAGGGTAGCTTCATCTTAGTAGGTCTTGGTAGATTCAAGGATGTGCAAATGACACACACACACACACACACACACACACACACACACACACACACAAAGCTGAATTCCAGCTCACACGGTTATTTCTAAACAGTTGAGGTTTATTCGATTTGTTTTTATCTGACGAAACTGCAACACTTTTTGTTGCAGGAAATTAGATGAGTCTCAATTATGAGTTATGAGTCGGTAATAGGTCTCCTTGGTTATTAGTCAAATCAACCTCCCAGTCAGACTACACTTGCCAAGAACTAGGCTGAAAAGGGTTCAAGTTATTTGTCAGGTGAAAACAAACTGCCATAGACCTCGTAAGTTTGGACAGTTCTGGGGCAAATTGTAGAAGCTAATAAGTGAGATTCCAACACATTTCATTAATATCGAGATGAAAAGCTAATGAAAGGCTTCAAAATCATGGAACGATGGTACAATCAACTTCATTAGCACTTTTGTTGTTTGAAGTGGAAAGATCCCATTAAGTGCTGTTACAATTCCAAAGTAAGGTACAGGAATTAATGAGACAGGGTTCCAGCTCACTTGAATATTGTCGAGGGCAGAATTTCATCTAATAATCCAAACGAAAGAAGCGAGATTTCCACTTCGTTTGATTATTGTTAATCAGAGCGGCAGGACCTCATTAGTCTTTGGCTCAGTTTCAGGGCAATGTAAAAGAGCTAATGAAGCAAAGTTCCACCTCATTTGAAGTTTTCATACAGTTTTGATGCAGTAGGCTATAAACAGATCGATGAGGCGAGTTTTCAACACTCTTGGTTACAACTGAATGAAGTTGCTAAATATCTCTGGATTTTGACATAGTATTAAAAAAAAAAAATGTATAGGAACTGCTAACTTTGTGCAGTCAAGGTCAGAAGCTATTTCAGTTTCTTAGGCTTCAAACTGATGAAGCGAATTGTAGCCATTGTAACATTTTTGTTTAATTCAGTAAGATTTCATTAGGTTCTGATACAGTTTTCAGGCAGTGCAAAGGAATTAACAAATCGATATTCCGGCCAACTTGTATATTGCTGAGGTGAGACATTGATATACTGCTTCGAACAAAGGGGGAGTTCCAGTGAACTTGACTATGGTGATTAGCTAAGCTAGATCTTATTAAGTAATGACACAACTTGAAGGCCTTACAGAGGATATAATGGAATAAGACCACCTCATCTGATTACTGCTCAAATCAGTAGTTTAAATGGAATTTCGAACTAAATGAGAGTTCATACCTCTAGATTAATGTTGGGCAGAGTAGCTAAATCTCATTAAGACTGACAAGGTTGAAAGACAGTTAAGGAATTAATGAAGTGAGAATTATCCCACTTGATTCTTGTTGATAGAGTACCTCTCCTTAGGTTTTGGTACGGTCTCAAGGGAGTTTTATATATATATTGTTACATAGCCTATGATTTCATCATCCTTTGTGTAATTCTAACGTACAGTATGCTGCATGTTTGATCACGAGCGTGTTCTACCTCACTCCCCCCTTCTACTCTTATAGTAGAGTAAGTCGTTCTTTCTGTTGTTCAGAGCAGGAGTGTCAACTCTTTGTCCCCTATTGCTTCATTTGCGCGTCCTTCTTACAAGTTGTATCAAGCTCTGCCGGCCCCTATATAATGAGCTCAGTCTCTGTATTAATTGCCACTTAGATCTACTCCTCATTTTGTTCACATCTCTGTCCTCCCCTGTACAGTTGTTATTATTTTTGTGAGTGCTCAGGAAGTCTCCAACCATCTAGCTGCTGTGTAATTAGAGTATAACTGTTATTACATTTTTTCTTGTACTGTATAGCATAAGGTGTTGATTCTTAGGCCTAGTAAGGTTTTTGTGATTCATGTGTTTTGGGTGTCAGCCCTTATTAATAATATTTTGTATCTGTAATAATATATCTTGCATTCACTGAGCATTATCCGGTTTTCTCATTTTATCAGGGCTGACTTACATAAATTTACTCTTGCTAATTTCGTGTTAATAGAGGCTATTGCAGTTAACCTATATTTAACCTGTTTTTGCCATTACATTATCCTTATGAGTCCTGAATGTTTTGTTGTTAGTTTGAGCATTAAACCTTAACTTGTAATAATTTTACCTAACTCTTTTGTTTTGAACCTGGAGCTTTGCGGGACAGTTTTCTCTGTTCCGTAACATAAATTTGGCGACCTCTTATCAGGATATTCAGGATATTATCATAAGGATATTGCTTGATATTTTGTGACTGTGATTTATTCATGATGTCTACTATTACTACTCTTGATGAAGCCAAAGATTTTTTGTCAAATGTGCAAACAGTGTGTGATGTAGAAAACAGAACAAAGAATGAACTTAAGCTTGTTGCTCAACAATTGGGAATTGCTGTTTGCTCTCATCATTCTAAAGATCAAATTGTTGACATGATTAATAAAAGCTTGTTTAATGTAACTCCTCCAGATGAGCAAACGCAGATTGAAATAGCTAAGTTACAGCTAGCCCTGCAGGAGGCTCGTGCTAAGGAGGCTGAGTTTCAGGCTCGTGCAAAGGAGGCTGACTTTCAGGCTCGTGCTAAGGAGGCTGAGGCTAAGGAGGCTGAGTGTCAGGCTCGTATTCAGGAGGCACAGGCACAGGCTCAGGCACAAATTGAACTAGCTAGGATTCAGGCAAACCATGAGTATCGCATGAAACAAGGTGGAACTGGATCATCTAGTTCTGAAGATTTTGATGTGGCTAAAAATGTTAAACTTGTCCCTCCTTTTAATGAATCTGATTTAACAAAGTATTTTCAGTTGTTTGAGAGGGTAGCTACAGGTTTTAATTGGCCCAAAAAGTATTGGCCAGTACTCCTTCAAACTGTTCTCACCGGTAAAGCTCAAGTAACTTATGCATCTTTGCCTCAGGATCAATGTGATAATTATGATGTAGTTAAGAGCTTGATTCTTAAGGCCTATGAGCTTGTTCCTGAAGCCTATAGAGTAAAATTTAGGACAACTTATAAGCAAGATAAGCAATCCCATGTTGAGTATGCAAAAATCAAAGAAGATCTGTTTGAGCAGTGGTTAAATTCTAAGAATGTGGATTCTGATTTTGGTAAATTTAAGCAGATGATTTTGCTGGAGGACTTCAAAAGGTGTATTAATAATGATGTAAGCCTATATCTTGATGAGAGAAGAATAGATAATTTGTCTGATGCTGCAGTTTTAGCTGATGAATATGTTCTCACTCACAAGAGATATTCTAAAGAAAAAAGGAAAGCTGAGAGTAAGTACATTGCCTCTACTCAGAGTACAGGTAACAGGAAAGAGAATAAAGATGATGTTTCTCTGGAAGTAAATACCAGCTTCACCTCTAGATTTCAGAAAAGTAAATGTACTTATTGTAGTAAGCTTGGTCATACTACGGAGAAATGTTTCGGGAGACAGCGTGATGTGAACAAAAAGGAGTCTTTAAATATTCAGTCAATTGGTCTAGTGTCCACCCTTGAGAGTTCCCAGAATTCTTTAACTGAGTTAACTGAACCTGATTTGAGGGGTAAATTAAATTCTCATGATGGAGCTCCTCTTTTGAGCAGTAACGTGGGTGACACTCTCAAGAGTTCATGTGCTAATTTCCTGTCTGATGGTTTTGTCAGTCCTCTGGACAGTAATGACAGGAAATCAGTTAAAATATATCGTGATACAGGTGCTTGCCAATCCCTTATGCTGACCAGTGTTCTAGGCTCTAATGTTAATTCCTCTGATGAAACTGTAATCTTACAAGGTGTAGGGAATAATTACTTCTCTGTCCGTCTGTGCAGAGTGAATTTAGAGCACGGTTTTGTTAATGGTTCCGTTATGGTTGGGTTGGTTGAGACACTCCCAGTGTCAGGTGTAACTTTCTTACTTGGAAATGATATTGGTGGAAGTCAAGTGTGTCCAGCTCCTCAGTTGTCTAGTGAGCCAGTGGCTGCGGCCCAGGATTGTGATGTCCCTGATGTGTTCCCTGCATGTGCTGTCACTAGGGCTAAGTCCAAAGTTACTGGTGACTTAGAGGATAATGATGATGATGATGTTATCCTAGCTGACACTTTTCTTGCTAATTTGGACCACTCACCAGATGAGGCAGTACCCCGTAGTGTTGATAATTTGTCTCGTCAAGAGTTGGTTGAGTTGCAGGTTGCTGACCCTGAGTTGAAAGGTCTAGCTAACTCTGCTTGCAGTGAGGAAGAGTCAGCTGGTGCTTCTACTTGTTATTATATAAAGTCAGGAGTACTTATGAGGAAGTGGAGACCCCTAACAGCATCAGCCGACTGTGAATGGGAGGTTGTACATCAAGTTGTCATCCCTCGTGTTTGTAGGCAGGATATCAGTAGAGTGGCTCATGATTCCAGTTTGGCAGGACACCTTGGAGTGAGGAAGACTGTGGCACGCATTTTGAAACACTTCTACTGGCCAGGTATCTTCAGGGATGTTTCCTGGTATTGTAAGTCTTGTCACACCTGTCAAGTTGTGAGGAAGTGTAATCAGACCGAAAAGGTTGCACCTCTATTTCCCATTCCTCCTTTTGAGGCGCCATTCACCCGTGTGTTGGTGGATATTGTGGGCCCTCTTCCTAAGACTTCTTCAGGATTTTCTTATGTGTTGACCCTGATTGATATGGCTACTCGTTATCCTGAAGCCATTCCACTTAGAAATATCTCAGCAAAGAACGTGGTTAAGGAAGTGCTAGGGTTCTTCACAAAGTTTGGTCTGCCCAAGGAGGTACAGTCAGACCGGGGAAGTAATTTCATGTCAAATGTTTTCAAGCAGTCTCTGAAAGAGTTGGGCATCACCCAGATCACGTCTTCAGCTTACCATCCCCAGACCCAAGGAGCGTTGGAGAGATATCATCAAACACTCAAATCGATGCTCAAGAAATACTGTTTGGAACATCAGAAAGACTGGGATAAAGGTCTTCCATTCGTTGTATTTGCCGCAAGAGAATCTGCAAATGAATCACTGGGCTTCTCACCCTTTGAACTACTGTTTGGCCATGAAGTAAGAGGACCCCTTAAGCTACTCAAGGAATGCTGGCTGTCGGAGGAAGATGACATCAACCTGCTGGAGTATGTGATGAAGATCAAAGAACGGCTGTCCACTGCTTTACAGCTGGCGGTTTTCTCATTTTATGAGGGCTGACTTAGATAAATTTACTCTTGCTAATTTCGTGTTAATAGAGGCTATTGCAGTTAACCATATATTTAACCTGTTCTTGCCATTACATTATCCTTATGAGTCCTGAATGTTTTGTTGTTAGTTTGAGCATTAAACTTTAACTTGTAATTTTACGTAACTCTTTTGTTTTGAACCTGGAACTTTGCGGGACAGTTTTCTCTGTTCCGTAACAATATATATATAGATAGATAGACAGATAGATAGATAGACTGATAGATATAGATAGATAGATAGATAGATAGACAGATCTCAGAATAGCAAGATCTCAGGACTTTTTTTACACAGTATGGAGGCATATTTGGAGGCTGTTGAGTTTACGCACACAATTAAGTACAGTATCTTTTTTACACACTTTGGTTTTGAGAAAAATGAAAAATGAAGCTTATTGTAAGCCATTACTAGCGTTGTTAGGTCGGCGTGATATTATGTTTTGACACGGTTGTCAGGCAATATTAAATAAACAAAGAAGCGATACTCCAAGCCCCCTAATTGTTAAGAGCAGTTCATCTCAGGCTCCAGGCTGACTATATGAGATTTATAACTCCCTTGATTATTTTTAGATCAGAGTAGCCATAGTCCTGAGGCAGTATAATCAAACTAATGCAGCAGGATTCCTACCCATTAGTTTTTGACAATGAATCTAGCTGACTGGATCTCATTAGGTACTGACATGGTTTTGAGGTAATGTAAAGGAACATATGACTTTGATTGTGTGGTCAAGATTATTTGCTCTTTACATGCCCAGAGTTTCGAACTGACAACAAACAGTTGCTCATTTGATTCTTCTGTTTATCTATATACCTAGGCTGCTTCCCCCAAGGAAAGGGAGGTAGCCGAGACAGGACAACACACTCCCAATTTACTCATCCACTCGGGCACATTCATTCTCGTCTTATACCCAAGGGGAAAGTGGACAGAACCTCACCGCACCACACCGCACGAGGGTCAACTGCGCAGTGCAATCAGTGACATCCGCAGTGGGGCCGGACAGCAGAGCTGGCTTACCTCTGCCACATCATAATGGACCCATTCCCTTACCCGCACCTGACCTGATCAGCTGATCAGACCAAATCCGGGAGAATATCTCCTCAGTGCTGCATCATCATTATTCATTCACAATGGGAGCGTTCGCGCTGAGTGGAAAATCTGCCATACACCACCAGAAACTATGTCCCATTTTCATTTTGACGGACTAAGGGGGTCTTAGTTAAACTTCAGTGTTCTTTTTCTGATCGATATTTACCATATTGGTTAAGCATATACCTTTAACAAATGTAAATCACTCTTACTTGTGCTATTTCACCCAAAATATCGCCGAAAATTCGTATATTTATATATTCTTTCCTAAAAAAGGTTAGGACAGTATCTGCCAATAAGACGGTTTTTGGACTGTAAGAAGCAAAAAAGGCGTATGAATATTGACATCTGTATATAATCTGACTTGTACAAAAAATGGCACATATGGTCTATTCATAGCTTAATATTTATTAGACTCTAAAATGTTACCGAGTATCGAAGCCTAGCGCTGCCAGACGTACGAAGCAAGCCAGCTGATGGAGCAGATTATCCACTGTCTCAATGTGGCTGGGTCCTCTTCATGCAGTTCCCTGAACGGTCTGAAGGCAACACTCTCCTCTTTCTTCGTTTTAGCCACTGTCGACTCCACAGCCGCTTCTTTTCTTTCCTCTTTCTCTCCTTCTTCTTTTTTAGTAATAAGAGCATGGCATAGGCTGGAATGTGCTCATCCATCTCACTGCTATTCTTGTAGGTGATGCGACTAGTGACAATGTAAAATGTTTGTTATTGTTAAATGTACAAGTTCGACTCGGCACGCAATACCGAATTTGACAGACTGGCCGAAGTGGTAAGGAACTCGGCTGAACGCCGTGTGACCAAAACTGACTGCAAATTCCCTCAGACTCGGCGCGGCAATGTACCATCGGCAATTTCCATCAGGTAAAAACGCCCGTGTGACCGCGCTTTAAGACACGGGTGTTTTGGTTTGCTTAGAAAACTTGTTGTACCGGATGCAGCAACTAAATATCGACATGCTTTCTTAAAGTGAATTGTTTTATTATTAATCACAGGGAGTTTAATGTGTTAGTATGAATTATAACTAACTTTTATATTTGGTTAAAGATATACATATATATTTCTATGCATGCATAAACCGGGCTGCAACCGCTGTGAAATATTTTTTATATTACTATATTTTTTTCATGCTGCCTTGAGAAAGCACTATTTTATAGAGAAGAAATAGAATATTTACATATTTTTACAATATGTAAGATGCATGAATAAGGCCATTCAACCATTGCCCGACATGACTTTTTTTTCATCTGAATAATTAAAATATCGGTGATATCTGGCATTTCTTCAGTCGCACGAACGCTCTCATTTCTCTCCGCTCATTTATGTCATGTGCACTTGTGCAGCCATTCTTCTCTGCTCAACAGACATCCCTCTCTCATCCAACGCTCTCTTCACACTGTCCAACCAACCTATTTGTGGTCCTCCTCTCAGCCTTACACCTCTCACATCAAATCCAGTTATCTTTTTCAGCAATTGCTCATCATCCATTCTATGCATATGACCAAACCATCGCAACACCCTCTGCTCAACTCGATCAGGCATCTCCTGCACAACTCCAGTTCTTCGCACTTCATCATTTCTCACTCGATCCATATGCATCACTCCACACATACTCCTCAGACACTTCATCTCCATTACATGCAAACTTTTCCTCTGTGTTACACTCATATTCCATGTCTCAGTCCCATATAAAGCAGTCGGTACCACAACACCCTCATACAGCCTTCTTTTACATCCATTCTAAGTGAACAACATCAACACTTTTTTCATTCCTCCCAGCACCTTTCCTACTTCATTCATTCTAAACTTTACTTCTGCATCTATTCTTCCATATATTAAATAAAAGATCTTACAAGGTTTTGATAAATACAAATTTGTTAATATAGCTAGATCTCTACTTACAGTCTAACATTGGTCTGCGTTTCCTTTGGTTTGGGTTTTGTAACGGATATTTTTGTTGGTGATTAATTTTGCATATTACACTTTTGGCCAGATCCATGCTGCCCTTATTGTTTGTCACGTTTTCTTTATTTCTTTCTTGTTGGCCAGCCTCATGCTGCCCTTATTGTTACTCGTATTTTCTTTCTTCTTTGTTAATTAGTGCAGGCACCTCTACCCTTCAGAAATAACCGATTCCTACTAGACTTGAACACAATGACCAGCCTATGACCTAGTTGTGTCAGCAAGGTTTTGGTTGCTAGGCAACTACTTGCTGCCCAGCAACGGCCAAAAATCCTCTTTTGTGTGTGTGTGTGTGTGTGTGTGTGTGTGTGTGTGTGTGTGTGTGTGTACTTTTCATGTTTTGAGCTGTAGAAGCATTACTAACGGGCGTAGAAAGCTCTGACTTCTATTGGCACAATCTTGAGGTCATTCCCTATCGGAAGTGTGCCATCCATTTTTCCCCTCTTTCCTCTAGTTTTCGAGTGGCAACCCTACTGTACAAAGATTAGCCTCAGTGACCCTAGCAACCAGTTCCAGTTTCCAAAATGTCCCCCTCGTTCCCCAGTGGCTGGATGGAATTGAATGAAAGTTTGCATGCTTATAGACACTGACTAATACAACTTTCTATGTATACCTATGTGCTACATTGGTCAGGTTTGATGTCAAAGGTCATCAAATTCGAAAACGGTGAAAATAGTTAAAATCACGACTATGCTCGCACGAAATGCTAAGGCTCCGAAGTCAGGACCATGATTCTTGGGTGGAATGTTGCACTGGAATACCTTCATACAAAAATGACGGAGTTGAAACTCACCTGCCGGCCCTGGCAGCACCACCTAGAAGTTGTGCTCTGTGGGCCAATCCAAGAATTTCAGGTTGCCTAGCTCCACAGTGGGTGGATGGAATCGAATGAAACTTTGCATGCTAATAGACGTAGATGAGTACTACTAGTGTATTCCATTCATGGATGATCTATATCAGCCAGGTCAGGGGTCAAAGGTCTTCAAGTGCAGAAAATATGAAAAGCACTAAAATTACGGAATTGCTCAAGTGAAATGTTAAGGCTCTGAAGATTATTAAACCAGGACCATGATTCTTGGGTGGAACGTTGTACTGGAGTACCTCCATATTGAAAATACCTTTAGCGTCGAAACTCACTTCCAGTCGCTGGCAGTGCCACCTATAATTTGTTCTGTACCTCAGGTGGACCAAAGCTTGGTCCGTTTGGAACTGGCCATCGTCACCTACCGGCCTGTTATATCCTACTGTAGGTTGCTGATGCATAATATATCTGTATTTGAAAAACTGCAGAATAATATAACAGAGAATAATAAGGTTGATTAAGCAATGTAAATCACTAAAGAAGAGGTGGTATGAAGCCTCTTAGAAGTATACATATTGTCTGTGACTGTACAACCCCTACCACCATCGACATCCCACTTACGCGTCACCCCCAGTCAAAAAGATGTTCCTAGAGTGACTGCCACTCTAAAACCTTAGCTTGTATTCTATAGACGGGACTTTAATATTTTTACTTATGTAGATATAATTCAGGCAAACAGAGGACGATTTTGCTCAGGTGAATGAAAGAAAAAAAGAGAATGTTTTGGAAGCCTGATGAATGGGAATGGAGAGAGCAGAGCCACTGTAAACATGATTGGTTTTGGGGGTGCGCAGAGAAGGAATGCAGTGATGGGAAACATGACACTCGCATAGGTGAAGAACGCTGTGAAACGGCTGGGGAAAAAAAAAAAAAAAAAAAAAAAAAAAAAGCGGCAGGGGTTGGTGACGTGTATGCAGAGATAATTAAGTGTAGTGGAGAGAGCGGAATGAAGTGCTTGTTGGAGATATGTAAGAAGGCATGGATGAGTGAAACTGTGCATGCAGAGTGGAAAATGGCTATGATTGTATCTCTGTATAAAAATAAAGGTGAGCGAAGTGACTGCAAGAATTATCGTGACATAAGTTTATTGAATGTGGTAGGGACGGTTTATGGAAGAATTATTATAAAGAAAGTAAGAGAGATATCGGAAGTCCTTGTCAGTGATGAACAGGGTGGCTTTAAGAGTGGCAGAGGATGTGGATCAATTATTTGCAGTGAGACAGATAGCAGAGAAGGCATGTGGGAAGGGCCATAAGGTGTTTATGGCATTCATGAATCTGGAAAAAGCACACGACAAAATGGACAGAGATGGTTTGTGAAAAGCTTTGCACATGTACGGTGTAGATGGTAAGATGCTGAGTGTGGTCAAGAGTTTTATGATGGTAATGACGCATGTGTAAGGGTTAATGGGCATCTAAGTGAATGGTTCACGATCGGTATGGTTGTGTGATGTCCCCACGGTTGTTCAATTTATATATGGATGGATGGAGTGATGAGAGAAGTAAAAACACGAGTAATGGAGAGGGGGATGGCGTTAATAATGAGTGGTGATGAATGGAATATCTCAAATTTGTTGTATGCTGATGATGCAGTACCACTTGCAAATGCCGGACAAGAACTTGGTAGACTAGGGCAGAATTTTGCTGATGATATCTGTGAGCGCCATGCCTTGAGAGTAGATGTAGAAGAGAGTAAAGTGATGGTGACTGAGAGAGAAGATGGCTCCCAGTGTGATGTTACAGTGAATGGAGAGAGACTGGAATTGATGAGAGAGTTCAAATACCTGGGTACAAGTGATAGAAAAGAGAGGAAAATGTGCAAAAGAAGTGGAAAGTAGAGACACACAAGGAAGGGAAGTAGCTGGTGCAATGAAGGCCTTGATAAGAAACAGAGGCTTGAGTGTTAAAGCTGCATGAGGCTTACTTGAAGGTGTGTTAGTGCCAACTTTAACATATGAATGTGAGACTATGGTGTGGCATGAAAACGAGAAGTCAAGAGTAAAAGTAGTGGAAATTGGACTGCTGAGGAATGTATATGGAGTACAGAGAGTGGATAGGATACGAAATAATGATTCGTGAAAGATGTGGAGTGAGGAAGTCTGTGGACGCCAAAATCGAAGAGAGTGTACTGAGATGGTATGGTCTTGTGGAGAGATTGGGTGACATTAGAGTGGTGAAAAAAGCACATCTGAGAGAATTTGAAGGAGGGAGGAGGCAAGATTGGCCAAGGAGAAGGTGAAGGGATATGGTGAATGAGTGTGTGAGGAAGAGAGGTTTGGGGACTGAAAAGAGATTGAGCTGGCTGGATGAATATTGTGAGAAGCTCATGATCAGGGATTTGGCACCCCCTTTTAACGTGACAGCATCCTGACTGACTCTATCGGATACGTTTATGTGACGCTACAGTACGTGGTGAATGTTTTTGGCGTATTAGATAAAGCCAGGATTACGGGGGCTTGAATGGTGAGCGAATGGAATCGTGGCCTATTGGACTGGGCAATTTTGAGCTCTCTGGACGTTGCCACTCCTCATCCTGCCCTAGGGTGGGAATGGAGGTTCGGATGATGATGATGGCGATGAACTGCCGTTAGTCTGAAGTTATTTGCTCTAGGCCGAGTGTAATCGTATAATATTAATTAGTACATAATAAATACAAAATAATCTTAGAGCTGACTGGGTTAAAATCTGTTAGCCTACCATCTTGGTTAATCCTTCATTGCTTCAAGTACACCTCCTTTTTTTTTTTTTTTTTCCTGGTCAACACCTGGCAGTATGATGCAGACGACATAATTCCTAGCTGTGAAAGGTAGTGAATTATATCGATTATCCTTCCTTTGGTACAGTACCTCGGCAAATGCCAGACGAACTGATCCACCGAGTTATCTTCCCCGACCCTCCTCATTGCTGTGACGCTGATGTAAGGCTATGGTAGAATTTTCACGTCAAGCACTGTGATTCGTATTCTAGGTGGCTTTGGAATTTTCGTAACGACCCTTTCCTGGCGATTTGTTTTTCACGTTGCATCTCAGTAACAAGTTTTATGTTAACGACGTAAACTATGCCTCTATTACGACAATAAAAACACCTTATATCTATCTGTTTATATTTATATTTTTTATCTATCTATCTATCTATCCATCTGTATCTATTTATCTATCTGTCTATCTATCTACTTATCTATCTATCTATCCATCCATCCATCTGTCTGTCTAGAGTGCTATTGGTGTAATGTCGAATATAAATTGCAAAGGAAGAATTGCTATCAAATCTACCACGGCACCTCGAATGCGTCCCTGTGTGTTGTCGGATTTCACTCACAAAACCCTATAAACGACCTAAAAACTCATTGCTGACTCGGACCGTATCCTCGTCAGCGTAGTACCAACCTTTCGCTACCAGCTTACATCTTTATATATCATCGACGACGCATAGGAGACGCATAGGAGAGGTCTTACGAACTGGGAGGGTTAGAGTAAACTTCCATTAACCCATTCCACTACCAAGGCACCCTAGTTAATGGACAGTGGATGTGATATACCGGTAAACATTCATCATCATCATCATCATCATCATCATCATCATAACCATCATCTAAATAAATCAGATGGAAACAGAAAGAAGAAACTATTAAAGGGCGCCATCGTAGTGAAGGGGCTAAATACACCGAAGGTAATTAGGTAATTTGTGAAAGTTTGTCCCGGAAGAACATTACGGATTTTGTCGTAAAACAATGTTAAATTTATTGGGTGGAGGAAAGTTTAAATTAATGCCATGCAGAAGGTATTAGGGGAGAGAGAGAGGGAGAGAGAGACAGAGAGAACTAGATGTTAAAGAGCGAGTTTGTGGGGGTGAATAAAATGCGTGGGGTGAAAACACATGAACCAGATTAAGTTCATTATTTCCTTGACACATCGGAATACCCAGAATCCCTCTTCAAACGCGAGGGAAATAAAGAACTTAAGCTCTTTCCCGTGTTCTACTACCCACTGTTTTACATTCATGTCACTATGGATCAGTTGCGTTTGTGTGCTAAAAGTTAAGTTAGGTATGAGAGAGAGAGAGAGAGAGAGAGAGAGAGAGAGAGAGAGAGGGAGAGAGACAGAGACAGAGACAGAGAGCGAGCTGATAGGTTTGTCCATAAAAACCTTTGAGAGAGAGAGAGAGAGAGAGAGAGAGAGAGAGAGAGAGAGAGAGAGAGAGAGAGCTGATAGGTTTGTCCACGAAAACCTTTGAGAGAGAGAGAGAGAGAGAGAGAGAGAGAGAGAGGGAGAGAGAACGAATTTGTGAGTCTAAGCGCGTGTGAAAGAAAATGCAATTTGAGAATAGCCTTAAGCTTACAGGATTTAGGGAAAGACCGGGGCAAAGGAAGAATAGAAAAGATGAAATTAAGAGAAGACTGAATAATGAAAAGTGAAAACGAATGTTGATAAGGAAGTAAAAAAGAGAATGAGAAGGGAAAAGAAGAGTAAGTGAAGGTGTGGAAAAAAAGAGTGGTTTGAAAATGTACAGTAACCGAAAGAGAGATAAGAAATGATGAGAAAATGTTGGTGAGGAGGAAGATGAAGGACGTGGAAACGAAAGAAAAGGAGGACAATAAGAAAAATGAAGAGAGGAATGAAGAGAACCAACAGATAAATAGGTTAAAACATGAGAAAAGTTGGTTTGGAGGAAGATGAGGAGAAAGAGTAGGAGAAAGTAAAAAAAAAAAGATATAATGCTGGAAAGAGAAGAAGGGAGATCAAAATGACTACTGAAATAAAAAAGATAAAAAAAGTGATAAAAAATTAATCAGACGATGAAGGAAGTGAGTGGTAGGGAAAAAAATCGGGTAATATTTTTTGGCGAAATGAGGAAGAGGAAATGAAGAGATCGAGAGATGTGCAGATGATGAGAGGAGGTTGTTATTTTGCAAAATTTACTTCCTTATTTCCTTTTACTTCTGTATATTTCAACGGTTCTTAGTCATTTTTCCCTTTTAACCGGTTCACCCGTCCCAATTTCCCCTCATCATGTGGATAAGGAAAAAAGTAGCTTGTAATTCACAATTGCTTGCATAATAATAGCTACCTTATAGTAACATAACATTAGCATCTTTATAATACACACTAATGTGATAATGAACAGTTAGCAAAAAAAAAAAAAAACGCTATTTGCACTTTCGCTTTAGTAGGACGACTGGAATTGCATCTTGCTCACCAGTGCGTCGATGTCAGGGGAAGTAATTGAGAACATGCAACACATGTCTCGCTCCAGCTGAAACCGGTTTCATGCTTTAGATCTGATGGTAAGCAAAAGTTGAAAAACCAGACTCATACAAATAGGTCGTGGAAAACAGAGTGAGGATTGTCAAAACATTGCTACCCAGTTGTGGGTATGCTTCGCTTAAATCAACCCAGAAGTCCTCGAGGTCTTGAACATGAAATTTATCCTTTGCAAAGAAGTACAGTGTGAGCTCCACGAACTCGCCTTAAATTCCGCCAGGGATGTCATCCAGCTGGCACCTGAATGGGTTCCTTGCCAACCTCACTGAAATGTCCGCAGTGTTGATACCAGGGATATAACGTTTTTGTTCATCCCCCAGATGTTCAAGGTGATCGATTATTTCTTCCTTCAACGAGACTCCGATGTCGTCCTCGCCATATGTGTCGCTCAGACGCAGAAAAGATGTGAGATTTTAATTTCTCATCTGTTTTCCCCAAAGCTGGAGTTTTGCTATGAAGGCATTGATGGCGTCAATGTGCACAGTCACGTTACTTTTGCGTCCCTGCATTTTCTTGCTCAAGTCATCGTGAATTTCAAAGATACCAGCAACATAAGTCAGCTGTGCTTTGAATCCTTCCTCACTGAAGGCAGATATGTCCACCTTGTTTGCAGTACTCAGGAACAACTTTGTTTCTTCCTGCAATCAGAAGACCCGAGCAAGCACGTTCCCTTTCGAAAGCCAACGGACTTGTGTATGGAATAAAAGAGCAATGTGGTCAGTGTCCATATCCTTGAATAGCTTAGGGGGAGAGGCTAGTGTTTAGGGCTGACCCTTTCATGTAGTTCACGGTATTTATGATGACATCCAGGTCCATATGAAGGTTTTCTTTGGAACTGTCTTTGAAGCAAATGTCTCTCTGTTGATCACACAGTGTGTTCCTTCCACAGCAGGATGCTTCTGCTTCATTTACCAACAAATTCTGAGCATTAATCAGGCATAGCAGGGGCACCGCAGTACAAATCCAACCAGAATGGTCCAGCTCAGCCCTGTCTCTTCGAAGAGATGGGTGAATACTTCCATCACATCGGCCAGCTTCACTGTCGTTTCTAACTGCCAGCAAAAAAAAAAAAAAAAAAAAAAAAAAAAAAATTAAAAGAAAAAAAAGAAACTTCTGCCTGATTCTTTTGGCAATAATGTAGCGGCTGAAAACAAGTAGTTGTGAAGTGTTGGCGCCATCTGTGGACTCATCGAGCTTAGGGGAAAAAGATGATGACAACATCTTTGATATCAGGTTTCCTTTGATGTTGTCTTGCATTTCAGAGATTATGTTTGTGATGGTGTCATTGGGCTGGGAGATCTGCTTCATATTGTTCAATGTTTCCATTCCTAGTACAAGCCTCACGCTCTCTGGGATGCACGCTTTCACGAGGCTTTCGCCAATTGTGTGTGCCTTCATTTTCTTGGCTACCTGAAGAACCATGACATACGAGTATGATGCCTGTACAATGTTCATGTTGGTTTGCTGGTAAGTTCCTGTTGCGTCCATCTTCATTCTCATCAATCTGGATAACTTTAACTCAAAGAAGCGTCACTCCCTATCTTCATTTGCAGACGAATATTTGCCAGATGCTACTTCAGTTGAAAAGGCTTCATGGTGCTGTTCGAGACGATATTGAAGTGCACGATACACGAGGGATCTGAGCACCATCCTTGACAACATGGCTGAACCCATAATCCAAATAACTATCTTGGTAGAATCTTCTTTTCTGTGATATCTGAAAGCAGACATAACATGTAAAAGAAGGGAAACACTTATATAACATTTTCAATAATTTACTGAATTTTCCAATGTCACCCCAAGCACCTCAAAAGCTACACTAAAAATTGAGAAATAGGAATGGCCATGGTTAAGTGGCAGACAGCAATAACCAGACATCATTCAAAACGTACACTTTTTAATAATATACAGTAGTAATAAAATCTGAATACATTTTGCTGTTAGCTATGAAACCAATAAGATCTCATAATTAGAGTATTATCAGATATTAACTGTGTTAGATATTTAGGTACGGAGATTCATATTAACAAGGAATATACGATGAACTGAAGAGCAAGCTCAAATTCAAATATGATACATATACAATGGAAAAGCAATACGAATTCAAATACGGTAATACCCTACAATAGTGTGATAAATGGTCTTCAACACTATGTACAACTAACGTGGTAAGGGAGCAACACACTGTACACAACCATCTGCATAGACAGAGAGCGAATGAGTGAGATGCTTTATGCAAGGGTTGTCAGATCTGCAGGAAGCGTCATGGCCAATCGAAACGGAATCACAAAAGTAGGATACCAAATATTAATTTTAAATAAGAAAAAAGGGTACAGTAAACATGCGTAGTTGCCACTACAGCGTTCATTTGTAATAATTACCGTAGTTTATGTCAACTGCTCCTTGAGTCAATAGATGACAAATGAAGAACGGTAAAGAATTAATAAAACGTAGACCTAACGGTAAAATTCGGTCATATTACGGTCAGATTATTTGGCCGTAACAAAAAAGTTTTTCACGGCCTATCAATTTTGCTTACGGCCAAATTTTTGAACATGGCAGTAAAAAAAGGCCAAATGGCAACCGTTCTTTAAGCAGCTAATGACTTGCGCCTCCCAACAACAGAACTGAACGTACTAGGTAGGTACGAGCAAGGCACGAGTACAGGACGATTAACCTTGCGAAGGGCGAATGTTGGGTGCGTTGGGCGGCGGTATGACTGAGTGGAGTGGAGCTTAATCACTAGCAATTTATATATCCCCGCAAATGAATTTCCCCCCTGGAATCCTGGAAATTACTCTCAGGGGGATTTTTCTCCCAGATTTATAACTGCTGGCATATTTCATCCATTTTTTTTTTCTCGTGCAACATATCCTCCTTTATAAATTCATTTTCTTTTATGTAATTATGACTCTATTTTCCAGCATGTAGGTCTCTCTCTCTCTCTCTCTCTCTCTCTCTCTCTCTCTCTCTCTCTCTATTTGTCTGCCTGTCTGTGTGTCAGTGTCTATCTACTTACTTCTGTATCTGCATATTGTATATTGTTACTCCTGAAGGTTCGTTGATACGTCGACAACGACACGTAGACAGGCCAGACAGTTAATCAAAGGCAGCTGAACACTTTTGGCCTTTATTCCTTCTAGACACAGCTGAGGTACACTTGCAAAACCTTGTCTTCTCTCTCTCACAATACCTTCGTCCTTCAGTCACTGCTACTCGTTCACTGTCTGTTCACTGACTGACTGACTCTCCCTGACTTTGATTTACTGCTCCGTCCTTCACGCATTTGCTCTTACTGACTAAATCTCACTGACCCTCTGCATGACTGTCTGTCCGTCACTGACTGTGATACACCGATTGACTGACTCCACTGATTGTCCAGTACTGACTAAATTATCAGTCACTTCTCTCTGACTGGTTGCCGCACACAAGTAGCTCCTTCCTCTGTCCGTTACACAGTAGCTCACTGACTAAAACTGACTCGTCTTGGATGTGGCACGGTTTTCTTAAATGTCCCCCCCCCTCCCAGCTCCCCCTACTAGTACAGGCCAGAATATTCTAGAGCCTAGTACAGAACTCACATTTTCTCAAGCACTAATGCACTTAAATTAATAACACATATTAACAATAATGACAAGAACTAATTCCTAAGGTAAGCGAGAAACAAAGTAGACATACCAGAATCTCCAGAATGTTCCTCACATCTCCCGATATAGAACACTAACCTAATCTTACTGTCCTAACACTGCCATTCCCTCAAAACTGCATTGTCCCCGACGTAAGCACCTAATCCTACCTATATACAAGTATGTGCAGCAAAAGCTTTCAGACTAGCGGTTCGTCGATGTTGCCTCTGCTGTCTAGACCTCATGACGTGAAGACCTGGATTGCCAGGGTTATCAATGACTCCGTCATTCTCCTAGGCCCTCCTTTCATCTTTAGCTTCTAGCAGGTCGTGGCTTCACTCCAAGTACATTTCCCAGGCCCAGGTCTCCTGTGGAAAATTCATCAGTGTGCCACACTAAGAGCCCCCTAAACTGCTCCTTCTGAGGCTTCGCCAGATACTGGGCACTCCTGGCAAAAAGATCTCACAGGTGGTCGGGTAATTCTTTCTGGAGCTCAACTGTGCTCCTCCTGCATGCACTGCTTGATGGCTCTTGATCGACTTCTTGGCACAAAACCAGCAACTGTACCTTGATGTATATTGTTAGGGCAAAGCGAAAAGTTGGCTATGACAACGGGTACTTCCTCTACCATAGAGTCAGCTAAGGTCCTGCATATCATCACTCCCTCTTATGTCATGCTATGGCTCCTGCACTCCATCAATCCCAGGGCAGTGTGCAGCATGACGTAGATCTTGCAGGACACCAGCATATCTGACTCAGAGGGGATAAATGTAGTCCGTCTGGTTGTCACTAGCAGACTTTAATGGAGATGAGGTGTCTGAGAAATATGTGTGGGGTGACGCGTATGGATCGAGTGCGAAATGATGAAGTGCGAAGAACTGGAGTTGTTCGGGAGATGGCTGGTAGAGTTGAGCAGAGGGTGTTGCGATGGTTTGGGCATATGGAGAGAATGGATAATGAGCAATTGGTGAAAAAGATAACTAGATCTGATGTGAGAGGTGTAAGGTTGAGAGGAAGACCACGAATAGGATGGATGGACAGTGTGAAAAGAGCATTGGATGCGAGAGGGATGTCTGTTGAGCAAGGAAGAGTGGCTGTGCGTGACAGAAATAAATGGAGAGAAATTGTGAATGAATAAGTGATGACGCAGCCCTGAGGGGATATTCTCCCGCATTTGGTCTGATCAGCTAGTCAGGTCAGGTGCGGGTAAGGGGATGGGTCTGTTATGATGTGGCAGGGGTAAACCAGCTCTGCTGTCGGGCCCTGCTGCGGATGTCACTGATTGCATTGTGCAGTTGACCCTTGTGCGGTGTGGTGCGGTGAGGATCTGTCCGTTCTCCCCTTTGGGGCTAAGATGCGAATGAGTTTGAATGGATGAGTAAATGGGGAGTGTGTCGTCCTGTCTCGGCTACCTCCCTTTCCTTGGGGGAAGCAGCATAGGTATAAAGATAGACAGATAGATGACCCCTCCGCAGAATATTCCTTCATCTTAGCCACATTTACATTAAATGGAAGCCAAGCAGGCAGTGGCAGGACCCATGGCAGTCCAAACCCAAGATGCAGGGGTCCCCAACGTCGGCAGCACAAACGACCAAGGTCTTTTCTTTCGCTCCGTGGTGTATCCCAGCACCCACCGGCACCCCAAGCCCAACGTAACGCCCGGCAACACCACACAGCAGCTGCATTGGCTCTGCAAACTGCTGGCGACCCACCACATCTGACTGCATCAAAGTCCTCTCTGATCCTGGACCGATGTTTACTGGTCAAGCTACTCCTCCAGTCTCACCATCCCTCTCTGCACACCTGTCACTGGCACCTAAGAGGTGTGCTGAATGCTGACCCTAAACCAAACACTGTTCAAGGACTCACTTTTCACTATATCCTCCACTATACAGGAACCCTCTTCCCTCACTTCTCCTACCTGGTTGTTCATTTTCTCTACCTTCCTGTACGTGACCTCTTGTTGTTGCTTCCTTTTTCCTGGTCCTATCCTGCAGTTCCTTACGTAATTGGCAAAACACTTATCTCTGTTCACTTAGATGTTCCTTTAATCTTGTGTAGTATTGAGTTTGGGCTTCTTTTTGTTCTTCCTGATATATTCCCTTGTTTGTCTTGCCATGCTTCTTGAAAATTATTTTGTTCTCGATATATCGTTTGCTCTTTTAGCTGTTCTCCATAATATTTCTTTTGTTCTTCACACTGTTTCATTAGTATTTCATGCATTTGTTTGATTGTTTTTGTTGTGCTCTCAACACTGCGAGTGTATCTGTCAGAAATACATCCGTCGTTTTGGCAGTCTGTCCACGTCTCCATCTCTCAAGACGTATCCCTACTCCTGACACCAATGTTTTCTTTGATATGTCGAGAAGGACGTGTAGACAGCTGGACGGTTAATCAAAGGCAGCCGAACACTTCTGGGTTTTATTCCTTCTAGGCACAGCTGTGGGACACTTGCAAAACACTGACTTTTCACTCTCACGTCATCTACGTCCATCATTCACTACTACTCGCTCACTGTCCGTTCACTGCTTGGCTGACTCACTTGCTGACTTTGACTACTCTGTCCTTCACTAAGTAGTGCTCACTCTCTGACTCTCTCACACACTCTATCACCGTTCGCCATTGACTGACTCAGTGACATCACTGACTATCCATTACTGACTAATCTGTCTGTCATTCCACTCTGACTGGTTGCCGTGCACAGCTAACTCCGTCCACTGTCCGTTACACGCTGGCTCGTCGACTAAAACTGACCCATCTTGAATGCAGGACAATTGTCTTTAAATATCCTCCCCCCCCCTTCAGGCTTCCCCTACTAGCGAAGTCTAGCATATTCTAGATCCTAGTAGTGAGCTCACATTTCCTTACACAATAATGTATCTAACGTAAAACACACAATAATAATCACTCTTAAGGTAAAAGGGTAAGTAAACAAAGCAGACATGTTGAAATCTTCCGAATGTTCCTCACATCTCCAGGTATAAAACACTAACCTAATCCTCTGTTTCTTTTTCTGTATTTCCTGTCTTTATCAGATCTTTCGCCTTTCCATGTACCTGCCAACTATCCTTCTATCCATCCCCTCGCCCTTCTTCGTCTTCGCCTTGTCACACAGTCAGGGATCGGCCATTCTAATTTATTGCCTCCATCTTACTCTTACATCATTTTCTGTCAGTCCCATTTTCTGCACATCGTAGCCAACTCCATTAATGTATCCTCCATTTCATCCGTCATCTTGTCTTTCTTTCCCATACTGGTTCTTTCCATGTTCTCCTCACCGGTTCTTCCTTTACTCCCCTAACTACGTACCCGACCATCGTTGCCTTGTCTCCTTAACCATTCCACTTTTTAAAATCATTTCTGCTCTTTTATTGGTAACTTAATTCCTCAACCTGTCTCTTAATGAAATTATCATTATCCATCTTATAAACAAACAGTTCAGTCCTGTCCAGTAACTGCTCTTCTTTCTTCCTTAGTTGCTATGTTTCAGCTCCATAAACTGATCTGATGACTGTTTTCTAGACTTTCATTCTTAGCTTCTACTTACTCTGTCGCACGTTAATGACTTCACTTCTTTCCATTTGGCCCAGCCAGCTCTGAACTTTCATGTCACCTCTTCATCTGAATCTCCTTGTTCACGGTGTAATTCTGAAACCATTTTCCCTCTCCCCCAAATCTGGCCCCTAGGATGTGTTTTTACAAATTTTCATCAATATGGTCCACGCGTCTAGGAGCAGTAGATGAATAAACCCTTATACCGGCAGGCAATGGTCCATTATTATATAGATATTTACACTTCGGCCTCTCTCCTAGAACATAACTTCCGTCTTATGACAATTTTCAATCCTCACATTTATAGTCCAACTAACCATTCGCCCGTTCCATCATTTATTTTCCCTCCTATCCCCTTCCCACTTGAGACTTGTTATACATTAATTTTTAACAGAGTTCCCTCATCTCCTCCCATTAGTTCCGTTTTTCATTATTTGTTTTTCGCACCCGTTTTTCCTGGTATTTACTTCCCTTGTTGTATATATTTTCCCCCGGATTATAATCACCTTTGCCTCCCTTCCCCTCGTCAGTTGATTTTGCCGTTCCCATATTTTTCGTTTTCCTTTCCATACCCTTCCCCTTATATTGTTGCTTGCCTCATACCATCACCCATACTCTCAGGCTCACCCCACACACTGTTTATTTTTTTTTTTTAATAACAATATCATATTCTCGTCTTTCTCATAAATATCCTCACCCCTCCCTCACACTCACTCTCGCCTCTTCTTCACATTATCACCTCCCCCTCACACTCTCACTCACTCTTTCCTTCTACTGTCACTCACACCGCTCCTCCACACTCCTACTCTCACCTCAGACTTTCGCTCTAATCCCTCCCTTACACCAGTTCCTATCCCGTCCTCACAGTCTCATTTTCACCCCTCATGCTCTCACTTTTTTTTCTCACCCTCACTTTTATCTCATACCCTCTGCTTTCTCCTACTTTAACCTTATCCTTTCAGATTTCTCACCCTCAGATTCCTCGCACTTTTACCTCTTTCCTCATACTCATCTTATCCTCACTCTCATTCTATGTTCATATCACTCTCATTCTCATCACATCTCTCTCTCTCTCTCTCTCTCTCTCTCTCTCTCTCTCTCTCTCTCTCTCTCTCTCTCTCTCTCTCTCTCTCTCTCTCTCCAATTTCCCGCCCCTTATACTCTCATCTTTCACATCCTCTCTCTTCATGCAGTTCACCTTTCACTCACACTCCCCTCATACTCTGAACTTTGCCACTCTCACTTCTGAATCTCAACTAGATTTCTTATATTCGATCACCTAAAACTCTCGGCTTCCTCACATTTCGTTTCCTGTTTTCAACTTTCTCATATCTCTTTTTCATATTCTTTCCCTCCTTTTATCTGTCTCACGGTCCCTCTTAAACTCTCAGCTTTTTTAGTTTATCCCCCACTCTTAGGTTTCGCTCTTACCTTTTTTTCAATCTAACTTCTCACACTCTCACTTCCTACTATGATCTCATTTTTCTCATTCTCCCCTCCCCTCTCACTTTCGTTAACGTTTCACCTTGTCCCTCCCTGTCACACACCCCTTTCTCACTCTCCTACTCTACTTGTTCCCCCTCCCCCACATATAATCACTTAAGTATTGCAATCTTACTCCCTCTTTATTTCCTCACCTCTGTCTCACTCTCTTTCACACTCGCCTCTCTGTCCCGCTCCGTTCTTCCACTGTCCTTCCTCACTGTCATTTTTCTCGCTCGATACTCTCTCACTTTCTTGTCTTTCCTCACAATATTTAATCTCGCACTCATTTCGATTTCGCCTTCTTACTCTTTTCACCATCACGACCGCACTTCCTTCACTCTTATCAGATGCATACTCTCTCTCTCTCTCTCTCCTGCTGTACATGTCTACCATGTTCCCATCCCTCTCTCTACTCCCCCTCCCTCTCTCCTCCCCGTTCATCACTTCTTTTCCCCCTGCCCTATCTCTCCTCTTCACTCTCCTTTATCTCTACACATATTTCTAACAGTCATTCGCAGCCTCTCTTTATTTCCACTATTTAGTATTCTTCATCAGTCTCTCTCTCTCTCTCTCTCTCTCTCTCTCTCTCTCTTTCCTGACGAGGGGCCACGTGCTTCGCAGCCACAACTGTTGCTCTACTTCTTGTCGTTGTTGTTGTTGTTGTTTGTTTATGTTTACAGCTTTGAGTATAAACAGACTCACACTTTTTATTACCCTCCTCTTGGCCCTATAACTCTCTCTCTCTCTCTCTCTCTCTCTCTCTCTCTCTCTCTCTCGCTCTCTCAACAGACTCACCTTTATTATTATCCCTCCTAATCTCTCTCTCTCTCTCTCTCTCTCTCTCTCTCTCTCTCTCTCTCAACAGACTCACCTTTATTATTATCCCTCCTCATCTCTCTCTCTCTCTCTCTCTCTCTCTCTCTCTCTCTCTCTCTCTCTCTCTCTCTCTCTCTCTCTCTCAACAGACTTACCTTTATTATTATCTCTCACTCTCTCTCTCTCTCTCTCTCTCTCTCTCTCTCTCTCTCTCTCTCTCTCTCTCTCTCTCTCTCTCAAACTGACAGCAACAATGGGCGGAGCTACTACCGTTAACCCGTACACACACACACACACACACACACACATACACATAGCCTATATATATATATATATATATATATATATATATATATATATATATATATCCATCCATCCATCCATCCATCATCCAATCCTTCGTTGCCCGTGAGGAGCGTAGTAGCCCGGAGTTAGGCAGTTGGTCCTGACATTTAAGATGAAAGTGACCAGCCTCACTCATCCCTGAGTGGCATTGCCCGAGCAATAAACCCCAACCATCCCTTGGATATAAACCTTCACCGGCCCAATCCGATTGGAGCGCAATAATTACCCACTAAACCACAGGCACCAAAATTTGGTTATATGGTTACCACCCAACGTAGTAAATGGTTTCTTGGTGTACAGGAAGCCGTTTGGCTTGTCACTCAGTGTACTGTAGAGCCACCCACAGGCAGAAGGAATAGGAACGAATGAAGGAAAGAAAGACGGAAGAGGGAGTGTAAAGTCACCCGTAGGCAGAGGAACAAGGAAGGACTGAAGGAAAGAAAGACAGAAGAGGATGGAAGGAAATAAGGATGGAAGAGAGAAAAGGGCAGACACCCGAGAGCAGCACGGCATCGAGTGAGTGGATGGTGAGCGCCCCCACCTACCACAATATCTATCTATCTATCTATCTATCTATCTATCTATCTATGTTTATATATACATAATATACACACAAACATCTCGTATATGCACACACGTATACACACATACACAAATATACGCGCATATACATACATATACGCACATATACACACATACACACATACACATATACGCATACACACACACACACACACACACACACACACACACACACACACACACACACACACACACACACACACACACACACACACACACACACACACACACACACACACACACACACACACACACACACACACACACACACAACACATCCTGATTACAGCGACCATTACGTGTTTTTAGGTCGCGGTATGTAATAGAGAAGGTAGCATCGTCATTTGATGCATGTGTGTGTGTGTGTGTGTGTGTGTGTGTGTGTGTGTGTGTGTGTGTGTGTGTGTGTGTGTGTGTGTGTGTGTGTTTTCTGGCAAGTGAAGTGCATAAGTAAACTCTGAGTATATTTAACTCCTTTTCTGCCGTCTTCAGACTTTAAAACTTTTATTCTCACTACCTCGAGTCAGTTCTTATTTTATAGCGAGAAATCTTGTGCAATGAAAAGATTATAAAGTATCTGTAACAATGCTTCTTAGAACTGTGAATGATTCAACCAAGGGTGATGAAATTATTTTAAGGGTGACTGAAACTAGAGTTTGAATGAAGGGTTAATAACATGAAGGGTTGATGACATAATTTAGTCAGACATTTATATTTTTCCTGTAACGCAGCTGGAAATTTCAGTGTGTTAGTTCGGTAATGTGGGTTGCTTTGGAGAGGGAAACTATGTCTCAGTTTGAGAAGTTTGTCGCAGGTGTGCTGGAGCATCTTAGTCACTGATGATCAATAACATGCATGTAAGTGTAGACGAACTCTGTTTGTCATTTTTGTTCTGTGGTAAGCATACACACCAATAAAATATTGTTTATAAAAATTTGTATTAATGCTGATGCAAGATAAAAAAAAAAAATCTGTTTAAAAATTTTCAGAACTCCTTTTTTGTGTGTATTTTAGGATGATCAAATTTTAAAATAAAATTGGCAAATAAATAGATAAACTCTAGTAATGGTATGTTTTATTCCGTAATGTGGTACGGTAAATTATGTATAATTTTATTCACAAAGGTAAATTATGTATAAGTTTATTCACAAGGGAGGGTAAGACAAATAAGACCAAAAACATGTGAAAATCTACTTGCGGGTGAATGACTTCTTTTTAACTAAGTCTCAAGGCTGTATAACACTTAAAGAGTAAGAAGCACTGTTCTGTAATACTGTCACTGTGAGGGTGGATTTTAGACATTTCCATATCGTATTAATATTCAGCACAGAGAAACCCTATGTAGTCACTGGGTTTAGTATGCTGATTTGATTATGTTGTGTGTGTGTGTGTGTGTGTGTGTGTGTGTGTGTGTGTGTGTGTGTGTGTGTGTGTGTGTGTTGGCAACATCTGTATTTAAGTGTGTGTATAAATAAGCTGATATGTGTGTTTGTGTGTGTGTGTGTGTGTGTGTGTTAACAGAAGGTGTTTTTAAGTGTGTGTATTAATAAGCTGATGTGTGTGTGTGTGTGTGTGTGTGTGTGTGTGTGTGTGTGTGTGTGTGTGTGTGTGTGTGTGTGTGTGTGTGTGTGTGTGTGTGTGTGTAGAGGGTTGTGAGAGTAGTGTGCACTTGGGATTTAGTGAAATAATGTGTTGTTAGGGGGTGTAAGGTACTAAGCCTGTGTTGTTGGTGATGTGTAGAGTGTAATCAAATATTATAGTATATATTTAGCGAAATAGCCGAGTAGGGTTCGATTTAGGTGTGTCATTTAACACTTACAACCCTGTGATGTTATTTGTTTTATATTCTTGTCACTATCAGACGATTTTATTAAGATCAGACAAACATTCATGCGGCGATGGGGTTATAGAAAGCTATTGTACTTCCTCTGTTATTAATAGCCTTTGCTTAGCGGAACACCATCGTCTGTGTGAGTAAATAATAAAATTAAAGTCGCCATCACGGTCAAGTGAATAAAGGAAAAAGTGATGGTATTGTTATGCCACATTATTTCAAAGATGTTATGCGATGGTGTGTGGTGAGTGGTATGCTAATATGTGGTGGTGTTTTTGTAAAGTGATAGGCTACGTTGTAAGATGATAATGTACATGTGTGTCATGAGGTTAGTGCCACGTGTTGTGTGGTGGTGATACTGCGCAGCTAAGTGACATAGCAAGGTGATAATGGCAATCCATGGTGATGTTAGTTTTATGTGTTGTGTGATAGTTACGTTGTGCAGTGATATGATGATGGTGATTTGTTGTGTAGTGGTAATGATAATGTGTGATGAAGTTAATGTTACGTGTAGTATGATGGCAATGTTGTATAGTGAGGCTAGGTGTCTGTTGATAATGGTAATAACTATTATGTGCAGTGTGGTTGTAATAGTTGGTGAGGTGATGATGATGGTGACGATGAAGATGATATTGATGATGACGTGTGGTGAACTGTAATGGTGATTTACTGTGGTATGCGGTGATGTTTGTGTTATGTAGTGTGTTGTTGATGTTGTGTAGTGGTTATGTGACGTGATATTGGTTATATATGATAAGATTTGTGATAATGTGCACTGTGGTAATAAATAATGATATTGTGTAGCGAGAATATATGATGGCAATGTGCTGTAAGGTTGTAATGATACTGAGCAGTGTTATCTTTAGCATGTTAGATTTGTTAAACTCCTTCCCAGCTATTTGTTTTTGCGCATTGTACCTAAATGTCCTATGGCAAATGTGTCAATATGGTTGCTGTTTTGGCCTGAGGATCATATCTTAAATGTAAACCTGGTGGATTGCTGGCTTAAGTTACCCTTCTTCATCGGCATAATTAACGTAGCGCACAGGAGAATATTAAGCCTTTATTTTTTATTTTTTAATTCATAATACAACTCGCAGGAAGACGTGCTATGAAGTCAAGGATGCCAGCGAAAACACAAGTCACATGTGTGGAGAGATGGTGACAGTAATGCCGTGACGAGGTGGTGATGGTAATGCCGTGTGGTGAGATGATGGTGGTAATGCTGTGTGGTGTAGTGATGGCAATGTTGTGTGATGAGGTGGTGATGGTAATGTTGTGTGGTGAGGAGGTGATGGTAATGTTGTGTGGTGAGGTGGTGATGGTAATGTTGTGTGGTGAGGAGGTGATGGTAATGTTGTGTGGTGAGGTGGTGATGGTAATGTTGTGTGGTGAGGTGGTGATGGTAATGTTGTGTGGTGAGGTGGTGATGGTAATGTTGTGTGGTGAGGTGGTGATGGTAATGTTGTGTGGTGAGGTGGTGATGGTAATGTTGTGTGGTGAGGTGGTGATGGTAATGTTGTGTGGTGAGGTGGTGATGGTAATGTTGTGTGGTGGGATGGTGACGATAATGCTGTGATTAGGTGATGATGGTAATGCTGTGTGGTGAGGTGATGGTGGTAATGGTGTGTGGTGTAGTGATGGCAATGTTATGTGATGAGGTGGTGATGATAATGTTGCGTGGTGAGGTGGTGATGGTAATGTTATGTGGTATGGTGGTGATGGTAATGTTATGTGGTGAGATGGTGATGGTAATGTTATGTGGTATGGTGGTGATGGTAATGTTATGTGGTATGGTGGTGATGGTAATGTTATGTGGTGAGATGGTGATGGTAATGTTGTGTGGTGAGGTGGTGATGGTAATGTTGTGTGGTGAGGTGGTGATGTAATGTTATGTGGTATGGTGGTGATGGTAATGTTATGTGGTGAGATGGTGATGGTAATGTTATGTGGTGAGGTGGTGATTGTAATGTTATGTGGTGAGATGGTGATGGTAATGCTGTGTGGTGAGATGATGATGGTAATGTTACGTGAGATAGTGATGGTTATGTTATGTGGTGAGGTGGTGATGGTAATGTTATGTGGTGAGGTGGTGATGGTAATGTTGTGTGGTGAGGTGGTGATGGTAATGTGTGGTGAGGTGGTGATGGTGGTAATGTGTGGTGAGGTGGTGATGGTAATGCTGTCTGGTGAGGTGGTGGTGGTAATGCTGTGTGGTGAGGTAGTGATAGTAATGTTTTGCGGTGAGGTGATAGCATTGTCGTGTGGTGAGGTGGTGATGATGTGGGGTGATGATGGTAATGTGTGATAGGGTTAAGTGATAGTGCCGTTGTATGGTGGGATGGTGATGTGTACAGATATGGTGATGGTGATGTGTGGTGTGGTGGTAATGGTAATGCTGCCTGATGATATAGTTTTGTGTTGTAGGAATATGTGTTATTTCTGTTGTGTGTTGAGAGTGGGTAGTGTGAGACTTCATCTGTTGTCACTGTTTTATATGCATTGGATTTATTTAAGTCTGACAAGATTTCCATAAGTTGGGGCAGCACCACAACTCCCCATTCCCTCCTTAACTCATTTGCTCCCAGTGTCCTCAGTATAGGACGGAAGTGGGCTTTTTCAAAAGTTCATAAAGAAAGGAACCCCGGGGTAGGAAGCTATGAGCTTCTCGACTGTGAGTCAATAGGCGGAGGGCAATACGCTTAGCACCCGTCCAGCACAATCCCTCACATAGGAACCCTGGGAGCTAATGGGTTAATGGTAAAGCAAATTGGATAATGATAATAGTTTGTAATTATGTGGTAATGTGTTGTGAGATGATGTCGATACAGTTGTGATTATACATTTAATCCGTATGGAAGTGATGTTAATGATGTGTAAATGAGCAGGGAGATAATATTAGTGATTCAGTGGCGTTAATGTGCTGTGCTGTTGTGTTTCAGGATGGAGGGGTGCGGCTACCCTGCCAGTGTGCGTGAAGTGAGCCGACTGCTGCAGGAGGCGACGCTCTCACAGGACGCCCCCAGCCCTCCCGACTCACCCACCCACACTCCCCCGCCTCCCTCATCTCACGCCCCCGCCACAGAGCCCAGTAGGGGTGGTTGGATGCCGGGGGCGGGGCAGGGTGAGGGGGGCGGGGCGGGCGGTGCGCGGCCAGGCAGCCCCAGCGGCCCCGTCAGTTTGTCTCAGATCTTGGAGCGGCCAGTATACACTGCTCCCGCCCCGCTCAGCCCTCAGCCCCAGCCCCAGACCCTTGTCCAGCCCTATCACCCCGCCCCCCAGCCCGCCTCTTGCCGGGCGCCCCAGCCCTCACCCATGCCGGTGGCCATCATGGGTAATGGCACGTCAGGCCAGGCTGGCGGCCCCCACCACCACCACCACAACCACCACAACCACAACCACCACCACCAGCATTCTGGCGGCGGGCAGGACACTCCCGGGGGGCCGGGCCCTGGGAACGGGCGCGGTGCTCCCGTCCCGCGGCCTCCTGTACCAGAGGACTATAACTATTTGCGGGGCCTTGTGCCTGAACTGAAGGCCGACATCCGCGAACGTGACCTCAAGATAGACGTGTTGGAGGCAGAGACGCTGGATCTTCGTCGTCAGCTCAAACGCCAGGCTGAGGAGCTCACACGCGCCCGCAGGGAGCTGCATAAACTTAAGGTCAGTTACTGCTCTCTTGCTCTTAGTGATTTCTACACCACACTTTCCTCTCGTTGGCAGTCTCTCTTCCACCGCTCTTAAACTCATCTCCTGCACTGTGAATGCCACTCCTCACTGCCTCCCCTCTTACTGCTCACTGTCCCTCCATTGTCCTCATCTTCCCCAGTTCCCTTCCTGTTAGCAGCCCGCACCCTCCCTTATTCATTCATCGTACCTTTCTCCTGATTCACATCTCCCTTGGCTCTCCCTGTCTCACTGGTCACATGCTTTATATACTGTAGCCTATGTCGTGCCTCACATGTGTCCTGCTTCCGTGCCTTGCAGGTGTCCTACTTCCTTGCCTTGCATGTGTGTGTGTGTGTGTGTGTATGCCCTGTTCTCTCCTCTGTCCATCCTAATTGAGGAAATGTGAATAAATGGATAAAGAAAAGGAAATGAAGGGTATAAGAGAATGAAAAGAAACGACATTGAATCATGGCAAATATTTTGAACATTCGTGCAAAATTTGAAAACGTTTGAAAAAAAAACAGTTCTTGGGATTCAATACTGAAACAAATATCAGCATACTCGAAGTGATGAGAGTAGTTTTTGTACATCATTTGATAAACTGATCATGTGTGTTATAAAAAGACTGGTCGTATATAGCCGTCGGAATTTAAAATATTATTCATCGACAGTGAGTAGAAAGGGTGATGATAAATTAGGAACTAACCTTCCAAACTTCAGTGTGATTTGCTTCATTCTGTTTTGCCTCACCCTTGTCTGTGTCCTCCCTTACTGTGTTCTGGCTCTGTCTGTCCTGCTTTATGGTGCTCTGCCTTACCCTTACCTCTCTGTGTCCTGTCCTTCTGTCTTACTGTCTCCTACCTCCCTCTTGCCTCAGTGTGTCGTGTCTTGCCTCGCTGTCTCCTACCTCACATGTGTCTTGCGTCCCGTCTCACATATGTCCTGCTTTTCCGCTGTTTACATTAACCTGGGTCACATACTATATGTCATGCCTCCCCCTTTCCTTACAAGTGTCCCACTTCCTATATACCTGTGTCCTTCCTTACATGTGTCTTTCCCTCCATATGACCTTTACGCTTGCCTTTCCCTGCATGTGTTCTTCCTTACAAGTGTCGTGCTTCTCCACTGCCTTCAGTTAACCTATCTCATCCAGCGTGAAATGTGTCCTGCCTCACCATTCCTGTGCCCTTCCCTCCCCCTCCCTATATTTAGGACGGTATTAGATCAGCTTAGAGGGCTTTCTTGCACCTCCACCTTGATGATATATTTTACATATTGCACCATAAATTCACCGGTGTGTTATTTATATCTTTTTTGCCACACCCATAGGGGCAGACAATTCCAGTGCGTGTTCCTAGCTATGCCATTCACTGAGTCATAGTGCATTTTTGAATGATGAAATCTGGCAAGTAACACCCATATACTTTTATGAGCGTGGATGTGGTGTGCTTCTTGGTTGTATCTGAGGAATGAGTCGAAAGACAAAGAACAAATTTTGGAATGTGGTGGGGTGGTTGATAAGGATGGGATCACTGTAACAAAGATATAGGAGGTTAAAGAATCTTTGTAAACATAGGAGTCTATAAGTGAAGGTATTGAGAAATAAATGATAGTAAATAGTAAAGGATATAAGTAGTTGTTATTGAGTAATCCAAGCAGACCCATCAACAACAGACAAGAAACCGCCCCTGAAGGCCCCTCCCGTAAGATGAACCGACGTTCCCTTGCGGTTGGCAGCGTCTTGTCATAGCGAGGCGTAGGAGAGAGTGTAGAGGTTTATTACTTGGATGGACGCCTCATTTGAGTCTTTTCTCATCATTCCGTTATTTAATTATATGGTTGCCACCTAGCGTTGTAAATGAATCCCTAGGTCATGGTAACCCATTAGGCCTTTCAGTGTTGAGCCATCTGATGTGCACAGAAGTGTAATATGAAGTAATCGGAAAGATGGGAGAAATAGGAAGGGATGAAGACAGACATAGAGAAACAACGGTATAAGGTGAAGTTAGAAGTAGGCAGCACTTCATCAAGTGGGTGGATGATGGTCAGAGATAAGTAGTAAGGCAGTTTAATCACAAATGGGCTACACTGATAACGATATTATCCTGGCTATTTGACTGAAATTTGGAATCCGAAAGGATGCAACATGTTAGGGAAAGTTGGACATCGACCTGAGATCTTCATTTTGAACCGTTTTCGCCGAAACTTTCTTCTGATCATTCTTGCGTGACTCTGCTGAAAACATCTTCGCAAAATTTCCTTGTCCTTTTCCACCAGAGAGATTGGGATGGGGGTGGGGGATCTCTAGGAGCAGTTCTTTCCACATGTCTCGTTAACAGTTTTCGTACACTAGGTGCTTCCCGTCCTTACACTTTAATGACTTAAGCGAAGCCACCACATATAATCACTCCCACACAACACCTCACGAAGTACATTAACAGAAGGGCCCTGAAGCTCCAGCATCTAGTACTTTTGTACTTGTTTGCTTTTTCATGCTATCTTCAGACAGTTTATTTGGCTTAGGAGAGACTTTTCGAACTGGAGAAGTATTGTTATTATTGTTTAGTGTTATTATTATTATTATTATTATTATTATTATTATTATCAGCATTGTTATTATGAGGCCAAGTGTGACCTCACTGAAGGGCCTATAAATAGATAAAAAATCCCAAAGGGCACCACTGATGGGCGCACATAACCATGGAGTAATTAATGGCCCAGCAAAATCGTAGCAACCGCAGTCTGGACCATCTGAACACTACGTATTCCCAAGACTATTAAGAAAAGTATTCTAGACTTTATTGTTGAACTAAAACTGCTGAGTATATATGCGACATACTTGAGAAGAGGCCTAACTATAAATACGTTTACTACTATCAGGTCAAAGGCATTGGTCGAAAGTTTGTATGTACGGGATGGTCAGAATTAACAAATATCGTAAGATATAAAGTCAAACACCCAACAAAACGACGTTATTGAACATGATGATTTACACCAGACAAAACAACGCAATGTGATTTAAAAAACACGATCCAGAAGCCTTAGGTCAGATTCAGGAACAGACAGGAGAACAGCACTCGATGAAAGGAGAGATAAACGAGTAAAAGACAGTCATGATTAATACTGTCATTCCAGGAGATAAAGAAAGATTCATTAAAGTCTTCAGTAGGAGTGGTTCTACTAAGGAAAACGAAATCATCGGATTAAAAAAAAGAAATAGGGGACGGTGGGCACAAGGGATGAAATTGTATACGGCAATATATGCAGCACTCATATGTATAGTGTGATGATTCCTTTGATATCATATTCTTAACTAGAAAGCTCTCAGAGAACGCAAACCACCGCCAATGCCGTTGCCATTAAAAAGGTTCCGGATCCGGATCCGTGGATATAGGATTCGGATCACTTCCAAAATTTAATCAATTCTTTCTTGGTCCATGGTCCACCTTTCCACAAATTTATTGAGAAATTTTGGAGATACTGTGCAGGATACTCCGGATTCCCCCCCAAATTTAATCATTTCCTCCTTGGCCCATGGCCCACCCTTCCACAAAATTTCATCAAAATGCGTTCATAACTTTTGGAGTAATCCCGGATTCGGATCCTCCTCAAAATTAATCAATTCTTTCTTGGTCCATGGTCCACCTTTCAACAAAATTGAGAAAATTTGGAGATATTGTGCAGGATACTCAGGATCCGGATCCGGATCCGACCCAGAATATAATAATTTGTTCATTGGCCCATGGCCCACCCCTCCACAAAATTTCATCAACATTCGTTCATAACTTTTTGAGTAATCCTGCTAACAGACAGACAGAGACAAACAAACAGACAAACAAATCATCTCGGGGTAAAACATAACCTCATTGGCGGAGGTAATAATGATATCTTACACTCAGCTACTACAGGGCGACATCAAGATCACATAAAAACTGACAGACTCACACACGTTGAGATTGAAGTGAGTCCCCTTTGTAGATCTCATCGCGGGAAACGCTCCACGCTCGGTTCTCAGGCTTTGATGTGTGATATTGCCGAAAACCTCCGTACATCACACAAACCATCTGCTAAAACTGACAAGTTTATGATGCGGAACTGAACAGTTTAAAAAGTTAATGAAAGGTAATTTACGCGATACATGCATGGCAGGGCCGGAATGACACTGGGAGGCACTGGGCCAGTAAGAGAGAGAGAGAGAGAGAGAGAGAGAATTACACAGGAAATTTTCAATAAAGCTAATCACCACTTTTACCATTTTTTCCTCTTCAAAGCCATATTATTTTTGTGTTCAGCTTGGTAGAGATCTTTGAAAATGGACTGAGTTTGGCTCAGCTCTTAATAACTTCACTAATGGGTGTTCCCAATCATTTGAATACTATTGTTGCTTGGTCAGGTTAAAATGAATTAGACATCATCGAAATGAAGGGGTTCATTCACTAGTAAGAAGGCGGAGATATATTTTGATGGACAACAGATACAGGATATATGGATATATTAGCAGAGATCAACAGATACAGTGGCAGGCAGAGAGAGATGCACTGATAGACTCATGCAAATATAAAGTTGGGCAATCATGATAAACAGATATGTAAGAGACTGACGAGGATAGTGGGGTGAGCATGGGGTGGTTGAAGGAAGAGGTAGCCTAATCAAGAAGGAAGCTGAGAGATGGCAATTTGGAAGACGAGGTGGACACAGACTGGAATAGATGCACATTTGGTGGAAGAAGAGGAGGGGCAAATGTGGAAGAGGAGACGAAGGCCCAATTAGGAGATGAGGTATCTGTATCAGTGGAGGAGAATGATGTGCCATGGGAGGAGAGATCGTTACTTAGTAAGGACATGAATACATGGAGTACTATTTTATCATCTTTTGGTTTATTCATGTAGGATGGATAACGTCATCATCGTCATAATCATCAGTTATTATTGCCCATATCATCACCAACCTCGTCCTCATTACAATATATTAGTGTCCATATCATCTACAGTTTCATCTCTCCTCGATACCCATTGTGTTTCTTCCGATGTTTTTCTCCAGTCATTGTCTTCTCCCAACCCGATGTCTTTTCTCCATGTTTTAACTCGACCAGTTTTACCCTCCCCTTCAGTTCCTTCTCTTTAATTTAATCTCTATTCTCTCATTTTTCTTTCTTTACTTCAAACTCCCCCTTCATAAAATACACTTTTGTTCTCCGTTATCTTCCAAAATGCAGCCAATTACTAACTTCGCGTCTGTTTTCACTCCTGTCTGTATCTGTCCGTGTCCATTATTCTGCCTGTTTGTCTGAGTCTATTTGTCTTCCTGCTTTTTTGTTTTTTTTCGTTAACATATAATTCTGTCTGTCGGTTTGTCTGTGGCTGCCTGTATCTGTCTACAGTATTTGTTTTTGTGTGTTTATCCGTCTGTTTGTGCCTTTCAGTTTCCTGTGTTTATATGTCAATATTTGGTGTCTGTCTGCCTTTTCACTGACGTGCCGCAAAAGAAAACGAGAGGCTTGGGATGTCACTTGAATGAAGTGATTATATTTTGATGAAAGGAAGCCATAGTACGAAAGCACAGACGTTATGTATTTAAACAACTTCAACAAAATGACGTCTTTTGCACGATATTCCTAACATGTCCTAGAGAGTGTGTTCAACTTTAAAAAGTTTCAATATGGAAGAGTTGTAGTCGTCACTGAACACTTCATTCTACTCGTTTACGCCACCACTCTCTCTCTCTCTCTCTCTCTCTCTCTCTCTCTCTCTCTCTCTCTCTCTCTCTCTCTCTCTCTCTCTCTCTCTCTCTCTCTCTCTCTCTCTCTCTCTCAGTTGCAAAGAGTTCACGTTAAATCGCCTGGCGCGTCACATGCAGTAGGCTGTATCCGTATTAAAACTCAGTTGAGCATTGACCTTCTTGTTACCTCCTTCAGCACGTGGGGTCTCATCTAAGCCAAGTGAAATCGCTTAATGGGAGCAAGAATATAATACAAGACACATCGTCACTCTGTCAATGATATGTGCTTTGATGTGTGGAGAAGCCTACACCTCTGCGCGCGCGAGTGTGTGTGTGTGTGTGTGTGTGTGTGTGTGTGTGTGTGTGTGTGTGTGTGTGTGTGTGTGTGTGTGAAGGAGGGGCTACAACAGGCAACCGGGTGTAGTCAAAGACTCGTCTCATCAGTCTCCTTCCTCTCACTGAATCCTTTCAGTCTTTCTCCCTTTGCCATGGTCTTTGGACTCTCTCCTTCATTTGTCCCCCCTCTCCGTCTTTTTATTTTTTTTTTCTGTTTTTTAAGGTTGCGTCTTAATATCACTGCGGCGGGCATACAACACATCTCTACCTATATATTACTCCTCCCTTTTGTTTCATTCTGTGATGCAAGCACTGATTGTCAGTTTTACTCCTGCATGAACACAATCAACTCAGGAGCTGTCTTCTTCAGTTTCTTTTCCTTTGCTTACGACTTTCATGATTATAAAGGCAGTGTGTGCGAGTATATAAAAATAATGGAATTATTATTATTTTTTTTTTTTACATTCTTCCGACAGGACAGCATTCAGCATCCTCTCTTTTATCGCTTTATTTTTCCAGCCCTGTCAAGTGCAGACTGGAAAAACATAACCAATAAAATGCATCTACTTTCACGTGCATTTTTTTCCCCTCACTGTAGACTTTGTTTCCCACTTATTATTTTGCCAGCCGCGGAGGGATTCATTACAGTTATTACAGTTACCGTATGAATCTTCCTTTGTGAAGGTCCGGCCCTCCTGTGGAGCTCTTACAGACTGATATAGATTCCGATGAAACTTTCACAAAGTAGACGTTTATAAGAATGATTTTATCCTCCACTAATCCTTCCCATGAACTCCTGCACTCAGGTTACGTCTTTTATATTCTTCTTCCCATTTACAGACGATTCATTTCTTCTTAGGAGAGACTTTGCGTTCTGCAGGGGTTATTTATGGTATTTTATAATTGCTTCATTACTTCAGGTCTTTTGTAAGGTGTTAGGTTTAAAGATGGCAAAGATATTATATAAATGACGAACACGGGCTAAAGGTGTTAAATTTTATGACGCAATAGCATTTTATGACGACTGTTAATAAACTCATTGTTCTGCTGGGAAGTGGCCTTGCTTAAAGCCAATATGTAGGATTTGGTCACCTGAATATCACCACACCATCCTTTCTTACACATGGTGAGGAGTGATTTTGTAAGCGAACCCTGCCTTGCCCTGAGCGTGGAGTTTATTGGGTTTTCAGAGAGGGGGAGAGAGAGAGAGAAAGAGAGAGAGAGAAAGAGAACTAATGGGGGTTGAAACAAAGGCGGAAATAGGTTTAATGAAGCGAATAAATAGACTAAGAATTTATTTTTCACTTCGGGAAATTGCTTGGATGATGCATGCGTTGCCAGTCCTCTCTCTCTCTCTCTCTCTCTCTTTCTCTCTCTCTCTCTCTCTCTCTCTCTCTCTCTCTCTCTCTCTCCTGGGTAATCTGTCACTTCGTTAGCCCCGTTAGCCGCCATGCCTACCTTCTCGTTAAGTGAGGAGTTAGGTGCTCGTTAATCATCGCTGTCTCCTCTTTTTGTCACTCCCTCCTTTTTCATGTTTTGCTCAGCTGGGGTTGATTCTCTTTTCGCTGAACACTCTGCTGTCTTCCATTTGTTGATTTACACCTGCGTTGTGAGACGTCAGGTATATGAGAGCTGCTCATGAGCACTTTCTTGTTCCTTTTTTTGTTTTGACTATCTGATTGTCTGCCTATCCAAAGCCAGACGCCTAAATCCCAGAAGGCGTGGCCACAAATAAATAGCCTCCTGACGCCCTGTCTTTTGCCAATTGGTTGCCCTCCCTCCAATTCACACACTCTTCTCTCATTTAGCCTGTCTCTCCACTCCATTCCTCCATCTCATGACTTGGTCTTTCACTCTTCCTCTTCCTTTTCACCTCACTCACATACACTCTCGTAGTCAGATTCTCGGTCTTCTTCCTCTCTGCATGGTCTAACCTTAATGCTTTGAATCACGTCCACATCAGTACTACACGGTTCCTGTAATTTCTCATTTGTCTGTTTGTCTCCACATTCAGCTCCACACCTCTCAGATAACTCATTTCCACTGTTCTCAGTCTTGACTTTTGTCCTTCCAACCGCGACCGAGCTTCGCTTCCTTACGTAAGTCATACTTCTGCTTCCATGCTCACTTCCTTATTCCTTATCAGAGCTTTCAGTGTATCAACAACCTTTCTTTCCTACTGTACTTCATCAAAAGCTTCATCCACTTAACTTCCATCCTTACTCATCAAACTGCCCAAGTACCAGAATATGTTCACATTCTTCATTTCATCACCATCCAACCTCATGGTGCATTATGTGACTGCATTTTCGCCCAAATACCAGAACTTTACTCTTATTGACATGCTCTTTTTGGACCCCATTCCTTACACACACTCCCAGAATCATTCACCGAGCCTTGCAGTTCCCATTCAGCTTCATTTAACAATACAGAACAGTACAGGAAGATGTCAAACCCTACCTTCGCTCATTAGGGACATTCCAACATTCACTTTCCTATCTTGTACCTCTTTTCTAATGTAATACACAAACACAGAAATTGAACAGCCACAGAGACATGACACATCTCTGTTTTAAGCCAATATTCAAATAAAAGAGTTCAGTTAGTTCTGTATCAACATGCATTTCATCCCTAACGCCAACATACATGCCCTTGACAGTATTCAGAACTTCCCAACTACGCCATATATTTCTTATATCTTCCACAGTGATTGCCTGTCTGCCATATACAGTATCTCTCCATCCGTGAAGGCAGTTTACAGCTTCTTCCCTTTTGCCAGATCCTTTTCACAGAACATCATGGATCAAATCCCTGATCTACACGACCTCTTCCCTTCCTAAAACCCTTTGTTCTTCTTCAGCTAATTCCTTGGTTATTTTCGTAACACTGCCAGCAATTATTACCTTAACATTACCAACAATTATTCTGTTACACTGAGAAGACAAATTCCCGTACGAATGCCGCACACTTCTTTTTCCCCTTTTCATTTGTATGGGCTAACTGTTTTACCCGACTTACCAATCCTCCGGGCCCTACCTTCATCTCAGGCCACACTGCACCTCTTGCATATCCATTTCATTACTATCTTTCCCTTGTATTTCAACATTTCGTCACATACTCTATCAATACCTGGGTCTTGCCTCATTTCTGACTTCCTTAATTGTTTCAAATACTTCCATTTTACTGATCTCTTCCTTCTTATTCTCCTCTCTTTTCCCAGCATCCCCGGTCACTTATACTTGCACGAATATCGTTCTGTACATTCAACAATTCCTTAAATTGTTCTCTCCAGCTTCTCATTTTTCCTCCCTTCTCCATCAGCAATCTATCGTTTTTATCTTTCACTTCTCTGCTGCTTCCCTCATCACCCTATCTTACTTTCCTGACCTTCCAAAGTAATTTCTTACATTCCCTCCACTTTGCACTCAGATTTCTTCCGAACTCCACGTCCACTCTTTGCCTACTCTTTCTTGTTAGTCTTGTCACCTCTCACCTTTTCTTTACATATAGCTTTATTTTCCATCTCTCAACACCCTCGATTTCGCTACTCCCCATCCAGTAACTATGGGCTGTCTTCTTGTCTGTCATAACTCGTTTCACCTCTTCATTCCACCATGCTGTTCCTTGCACCTATTACGTCTTCTCATCACTCCACACACTGCTTAAGCTGCTGCACAGACTCCTGTGCAGCAACTTAAGCCTTCCACCTCCTAGGGGGAGGTGGTGGCTGAATCGGTAGAGAGGCGGCCTGCAGTCCTAATGGACCCAGGATCGAATCCCGGCTGGGGCAGGGAACAGTTTTAAGATTTGAATTTCCAAAAAAGCAGACTTTCCTGACTCTACCAGATCACCCGCCGACATGTCGTAATAATACCCCCGCTAATACCAATACACCAGTCCTGTATGAGACAGCCCTAGCATGTATTCAATATGGACGGTGGGTGTTAGCGCCGAAGCGGTGACATGTGGAGGTGTGCGGTATGTAGGAGGACTACTGGGCCTTGAAAGCAGGCTGTGAAGCCTATGCCCAGAGTCGGACACATTAAAAAAAAAAGAAAAATCTGTTCAAAACTTACTCTGTCTGCTCAGGGTCTTCTCCACTTCTGTCTTGCATTTTGCCCTCTTGTTCATCCTCATGCAGCTTTTCTACTGTCTTTTTAGGAAATTTTTCCTCCTGTCTTTTTTAGCCTTTATTCACTCAACAGTTCTGCACCTCTGTTTTAGGCAGTACTATGTACTGATCAAATACTCCACTCCTTCAAACTCTGTACACTTTTGTGTCCAACACAGATCTGATTCGCTCAGCTCGCTCGATCTCACACACACACACACACACACACACACACACACACACACACACACACACACACACACACACACACACACACACACTGGTGCAGTGGTAACGTTCCCTCTTGCCAGCTGGTGGACAGGAGTTCGCGCCTCGCTCAGGTTGCGAAAAGCTTCACTGACGAAGTGGGTGGTTACTGTCCCCCTTGAGCAAGGGGACGGGTGTGTGCCTGTGTGAAGGTCACAGCCTTGCTCTTAGATCGGACTATATGAGCTCTCAGCTCCCTTCCGGGAGGGTAAAAGCTGACCATCACGACCATCAAGTGATCCTGACCGACCCAGTGAATTACACACACACACACACACACACACACACACACACACACACACACACACACACACACACGCATAATCAATAATTTACGTTCATTCATCCAGCTAACCACCCATCCTCCTTATCATTTTTTTTTTTTTACAAAAGATTAACAATGGAAAGAAAATCAAGATAAATTTTAAAAATCCATACAATTAATTAATACAATCCTCTGTTCATTTAAAAAATCTGTAACAGCTGGACTTGAACTGTTGTAGGTTGAAGTGTGGGTGGAAACAGATTTGGGGAAACGAGTTCCAAAAAGAAGCGGTTCTAGGAATAAACGAATTCTGATAAGCAGAAGTTCTACAATATGAGTGTGACAGACCAGTCATGAGCGCTACCAGATGCTTGTGTAGCACCGGGGAAGGCATGGAGAGAAGGCACGGTGGACGCAGCTTCATCTGGGCATTTGCAATAAAAGTATCTGTAAAATAATCCAGGGAAGACAACGTTTCGTCCTACTGGGAGGGGGGAGGGGGGCATAGTTCATTTATAATTGCGGGGTTATTAATTATTCTTGTAGCTTTGTTCTGAATTTTGTCCAGTTATTTTAGTGCATCCTCTCGCCATCCACTTCACAAGGGTAAGCAATTTTCAAGACGAGAGTGCACACACCTCTTGCAAATTGTGGGTAACTGCTCGTCAGTGAAGAAGTACGGATCCTGTACAATAATCCAAGTTTTGTTTTTATGCGATTTTAGCAAGTGATCTAACATGAGAGGTCCAACTGAGGGTATTGTTAAGCGAAATATCTAGAATGTCAATACTTCTGGGGATAGGAATATTGGTTTCATTGAGGGATAATACGGGAATCATGCAATACCTGTTTGTTAGTAAACTGGATATATTTGGTTTTCCTAGCATTAAGTGAGAGTGTTATTTTGTCCCCATTCAGTGATCTTGAATAAATCTTGAATTAAGGAGATTGCTGTGCTTCGTTGGGCGTTAGAAATATCAAACTTTGTGAATGGATGTTTAAGTGTGAAGTAACTATGAAGTGTTGAATAATCTACATTGACCGAATGGGATTATGGGTGACTGACAAGAGATGATTAATATGAGTGAGGAACAGGGTTGGAGCCAGAACTGATCCTTGTGGCATGTCAGCATTAACTGAGTGAAAACTGAAGTACACATTACCTACCTTTCCTCTTACCATTCTGTCGGAGAGATATGAGGAAATTAGTGGGAAAAAGGATGATACGCCAAAGCAAACGAGTTTGGACGGCAGGAAACGGTGCCACACTCTGTTAAATGCTATAGAAATATCAAGGACCATTTCATGGGTCTCTCTATGTTGATCAGTTAACTGATGGATGGTATGAGTGAAGAGATTGAGTATATCAAAAGTGGATCTTTCTTGGCGAAAACCACACTGTCCATCACTAATTAAGTTGTTGGATTCGAAAGGTTTAACAGTGTGCCTTTTAATGACAATCTCAAATATCTTCCAAGAGATGTTATAGCTACTGCTCTGTAATCAGAGAGATCAGACGAATTCTTTTCTTTGGAAATGGGTGGATGTTAGCTTCTCTCCAAGAATCAGGTCATGAAAAAATGCTTATGGATAGTCTGAATAATATAGTTAGAACAGGAGCAAGTTCTGGGAAACTTGTACTTGTGGATCAGTTTGTGTCTGAAAAACTGTTTTGGTTATTGCCACGCAGTGCGTTATTGTCCACCAGAGCACCACTATTCCCATCCACTTCAGTGGGTACACCCCTCTCACCACCCACCCATATTTCTGACGTTTCCCATTTTCCTTTCTTACCTCCAGTCAAAACAACTCCCTCACTCCTCGCCAACTTTTCCATTCAAGCTTTCACAAACTTCTAAAACTCATCTTTTACTCAGGTCAATCGGTCTTCCGCTGGGGGATACACACAAACTGTCATTCACGCTTGTATTCCCACATTAATTTTTACCCGTACAATCCGAGATCAAACTGAACCTCACTTTCTTATACTCTCTCTCTCTCTCTCTCTCTCTCTCTCTCTCTCTCTCTTTTTAAAGAGATAACGAATGGAGGAAGGAAAAACAAAGGAAAAAAAAAAAGCAAGTAGTCCATGCGCCTAAAGGCATCCTCCCTTGTTATACAACTGGATTTAAATAAAAGTGGATTAAATGTTTGTGGAAAGCAACTCCCGGGAGATGAATTCCAGAGAGTAGTAGTTCTAGGGATAAATGAATTTTGATAAGCAGAGATTCTGTCCTCTCTTGCGCAAAGCAATACACAAACCCTCCTTTTCCGTCTCATTATCACCTACATCATTACATATATCCAATGCGTCCACTTTCTCAAGGATTATCTTTTCGATTTGGTTCCAGTCATCCCGCATATACCAACATTTGCATCTTCAAGCACCTGAATAATCTCCTTCTCTTTCATTTCATCTTTTACGTATCTCATATTCCATGTTGCCATTATTCGATCCTTGGTGGTCAACAGTAGGTCAAAGCGTTAACGAGTTTCTTGTGTTTTTAGTTTGCTGCTTTACGGAGGGGAATACTAGCCCTTCACCAACCCACGTTGTTAACACTTAGGAAAAACGTGTGGTTTGGGTATACTGTATGCTGACCACTCACTGTAGTAGTTGTTTTCCTGGCTTATAGGAGAGGGAGAGAGAGAGAGAGAGAGAGAGAGAGAGAGAGAGAGAGAGAGAGAGAGAGAGAGAGAGGATAAAAGTGGAAGGGAAGGAAAGGAGGGGAGTTAAACGCCGTAATACCTGCGAAGTAATGGCGTGTGTGTGTGTGTGTGTGTGTGTGTGTGTGTGTGTGTGTGTGTGTGTGTGTGTGTGTGTGTGTGTGTGTGTGTGTGTGTGTGTGTGTGTGTGTGTGTGTGTGTGTGAGAGAGAGAGAGAGAGAGAGAGAGGATAAAGATGGGAGGGAAGGAAAGAAGGGAAGTTAAAAGCCGTAAAACTTGAGAAGTAATGGGGTATGAGAGAGAGAGAGAGAGAGAGAGAGAGAGAGAGGAGAGAGAGAGAGAGAATAATAAAAGTGGAAGGGAAGTAAATGACATGATTAAACGTTGTAAAACCTGAGAATTAATATCTTATTGGAGAGAGAGAGAGAGAGAGAGAGAGAGAGAGAGAGAGAGAGAGAGAGAGAGAGTAATTTGAAGATCAGGACGAGAACTTTCTCTAGATAGAAAAGGAAAAGTGTGTCAGAGGAAGTCGGACGGATAAAAAAAAAAAAAAAAAAAAACGAACGAGGGAAGATGGTGACACAGTTAAAGGCATCAACAGTGTATAGAGACCTCATGTTTCTTACTGCGTGATGTGAGTTGCAAACTGAATCTGAAAATTTAATTACAGTATCCATCAACCTATATGTATACCTAAGTCTAATATAATACCACCATCATCATCATCCGTACCTCCTTTCCCACTCTAGGGTAAGATGAGGGGTAGGAACGTCCAGACAGCCCAGGTTTGCCCTATCAAATGGGCCACGCTTCCATTCACTTACCATTCAAGGCCCCGGAATCCTGGGCCTTCACATAAGAGTATCCGATAGAATCATTTGAACGTTGTCACGTTAAAAACGGGTTCCAAATTCCTGATTATGCACTTCTTCTCACAACAATCATCCAGCCAGCTCGATCTCTTGTCAGTCCTTTACCCTCACCGACTTTCATACCCTCCTGCTCACACACTCATTCACCATATCCCTGCACCTTCTCCTTGGCCTACCTCGCCTCCTCTCTCCTTCAGATTCTCTCAGATATACCTATTTCACCACTCTATTGTTATCCATTCCCACCACATGACCATACCATCTCAGTACACTATCTTCAATTCTGGCGTCCACAGACTTCCTCACTCCGCATCCTTCCCGAACCACATTAATTCGTATCCTATCCACTCTCTGTACTCCACATACATTCCTCAGCAGTCCCATCTCCACTGCTCTCATTCCTGACTTCATTTTCATGCCACACCATAGTCTCATTGTCATATGTTAAAGATAGCACTAACACTCCTTCATGTAAGCCTCGCACAGCTGCAACACTCAAGCCTCTGCATTTTATCGAGGCCTTCATTGCACCAGCTACTTTCCTTCCTTGTGCCACTCCACTTTCCACTTCAGTTGCACATTTTCCTCTTTTTTATCACTGTATCTAGGAATTTGAACTCTCTCACCAAATCCAGTCTCTCTCCATTCAATGTAACATCACACTGGGAGTCGCCTTCTCTCTCATTCACCATCAGTTTACTCTTTTCTACATTCACTCTCAAGGCACGACGCTCACAGACATTAGCAAAACTCTGCCTTAGTCAACCAAGTTCCTGTCCGGTATTTGCAAGCAGTACTGCATCATCAGCATACAACAAATTTGAGATATTCCATCCATGCCCATTCAATACCAACGGCATCCCTCTCTCCATAGTACAATATATATTATATAAATACAAGTTAATAAGTATACAAACATATATAGAAGCAAATATTATACTGTGGAGGTATATATATATATATATATATATATATATATATATATATATATATATATATATATATATATATATATATATATATATATATATATATATATCTATATATATATATATATATATATATATATATATATATATATATATATATATATCAGCTAGTCAGGTCAGGTGTTTGTAAGGGGATGGCTCTGTTATGATGTGGCAGGGGTAAACCAGTTCTGCTGTCGAGCCCTGCTGCGGATGTCACTGATTGCATTGCGCAGTTGACCCTTGTGCGGTGTGGTGCGGTGAGGATCTGTCCGTTCTCCCCTTTGGGGCTAAGATGCGAATGAATGTGTTTGAATGGATGATTAAATTGGGAGTGTGTCGTCCTTCTTGGCTACCTCCCTTTCCTTGGGGGAAGCAGCCTAGATATATATATATATATATATATATATATATATATATATATATATATATATATATCATCAGCCGTTTGAGTGTCCACTGCAGGACCGGCCTATCCCTACCGAAGTGGGGACGATACAGCCAAGTAGAGATTGTATGTAGAGTGAGAAGTGCTTGTAAGTGTAATTGTAGTGTTGTAGTGGCTTTGGATGTGTGTGTAGTCTGTGAACCAAGTGTAATCGGCCCGCGCAAGCCGACTGGGTGCAAGCATACTTTAGTATGCGACACTGGTTCAGTCACAGCACCCCTGATGTCCGCCAATGCAGTACGTGGCCAGAACGCTCCCAAAGTTCATTACCGTGGCAGGGCACGAACCCTCGTTCTTCACTGTACGAAAACGCACACTTTACCACTGTACCACAGAGCTCTCTCTCTCTCTCTCTCTCTCTCTTTATATATATATATATATATATATATATATATATATATATATATATATGAGCCTCTGTGGTACAGTAGTAAAGTGTGCGTTTTTGTACACTAAATGCTTCTACAGCCTAAAACGTAAAAGTACGAAGAAAGCTGGTTTTTGGCCTGTGGTAGGCAACCAGTAGCTATCAAGCAACCAAAACCTTGCAGACACAACTAGGTCGTAGGCTGCTTATTGTGTCAAAGTTTGGTCAGAATCAGCCAGTTCTGGAGGGCAGAAGCGCCTGTCACAATTAAACAAGATTGTTAGGGATGCTGAAGCCAGTATTTGCAGGGTTGCCATTGGAAAACCAGAGGAGAGAGGGGGAAAAATGGATGGCATACTTCCATTAGAGAATGATCTCAAGATTACACCTGAAGTAGTCAGAGCTTTCTAAGCTCATTAGTAATGCTTCTACAGCTCAAAATGTTAAAAGTACGAAAAAAGCAGTTATTCAGCTTTTGCAAGGGGCCGAGTAGTTGCCTAGCAGCCAAAACCTTGCAGACACAACTGGGTCATAGTCTGGTCATTTTGTCCAAGTTTGGTTGGAACTGGTTAATTCTGAAGGGTGGAAGTGCCTGCCAGAATTAAACAAGAAAGAATGAAAAAAATGGAACTAACAATAAGGACAGCATGGAAGTGGCCAGTGGAAAATTGGTAGGGAAAAATACCCCAGAAAGCTAACGAAAGAACGCCAATATAGAGCATACAAATGAAAACCAGAAAAAAATCTGGTGAAAAAAATAATGAAATAAAACCAAGAAGAAAAAAACAGCAAGGAAAAGAAAGCTAAAATGAAAAACAGGTATTAATAATAGCCACACAGAGAAAAAGAAATGACATGAATGCCACGAAAGGAAAATGTAATGAAAGCAATCAAGAATGAAAATTATAGATAGTAAAAGAAACCAAGATTAAAAAGCAGATAATGACACGAAGATTGGTAAAAATAAGCAAGTGAAAGAAGACAGTAAATAAAAAATAAAGCAAGTTAATGAACGGTCAAGACCAAAACACAGAATAAAAATAACGGTGAATGAGACAGTGCCAGAATAGAAAAATACAGCAAGTGAAAGAAATCCAAGATAAAGTCAAACAGAAAATGACAGAGAGCAGGTGAAAGAAAAACCCGATTGAGAGGGCTAGTAGATGAAAGTCAGAATAAAAATTATACAGCCAGCGAAAAATGGCCTTAAGGATACAGCTAGTGAAAAAAGTAATGATAAGTAAAACTAGAAAGCGCTCAGAGAGCGTATACCTCTGACAATGCCACTGCCATTAAAAGGGTTCCGGATCAGAGGTCAGGATCCTCCCCAGAATCTAATCAATTCTCTCTTGGTCTATGGCCCACCTTTCCACAAATCTCATTGAAATTAATTGAGAACTTTTGGGGATATTGTGCTAGCTACTTCGGATCCGGATCCGGATCCAGCCCAAAATTTATTAATTTCTTCCTTGGCCCATGGCCCACCCTTCAACAGAATTTCATTAAAATCCCTTCATAAGTTTTTGAGCAATCCTGCCAACAGACAGACAGACAGACAAAGAAACCGACAAACAAACCAACCAACGCGGGTTAAAAAGTAACCTGCTTGGAGGAGGAGAAAATCCAGCAAATGAAAGAAAGCCAGAATTACACATACACACACACACACACACACACACACACACACACACACACACACACACACACACACACACACATACGTGAAGTAAAATCTTAATCTGAAGAGCTCACAAACCAAAGCCATTGAAATGAAAGAAGTCAGAAGAGAAAAATTAGCTTAGGCTTAATAGAATAGAACTAAATTAAGAAATGGCAGCAAAAGAAACTCAGAATGAAAAGCAAACCAAGAACTAGAAAGAGAGAGAGTAGACCTCTGCCAATGCCATTTCCGTTAAAAAGGATTCGCCCCAAAATTTTATCAATTCTTTCCTGATCTATGGCCCACCTTTCTACAAAATTTCATTGAAATTCATTAAGAACTTTCGGAAATATTTTGTCGGATACTCCGGATTCAGCCCCTAAATTTAACAATGTCTTCCTTGGCCCATGGCCCACCATCTCACAAAATTTCATCAAAATTCATTCATAACCTTTTGAGTAATTCGGGATCCGGATCTGTGGATATAGGCTCCGAATTGGGACCCGGATCGTCCTCCAAATTTAATCAATTTTTTTCTTGTTCCTTGACGCAGCTTTTCACAAAATATCATTGAATTTTAGTTAGAACTTTTGGAGATATTATATGGGATACTCCGGATCCAGATCCGGCCCTAAATGTAATCATTTGTTCAATGGGTTATGGCCGACCCATCCACAAAATTTCATCAAAATCCTTTGAGTAATCCTGCCAACAGACGGACAGACAAACAAACACACAAACCAACCAATGCGGGGCAGTGGTGGGCAAGTTAATGAAAAACTTTAGCTTCGTTGAGCGTTAATCCGTTAATCCATCAAGTAGTTCCGTTAAAGTTAATCCGCTAATTCTGCCGTTAAGTTAACGGAAATGAACCGCTAATCAGTTGATCGGCTAGTTTTTAAAACGTTAACTTGGCTAATCAATAATGTGATAGTCCTCTAATCTGCTACTTGTTGTTGCTGCTCTTGTGTGCCCTTGCCTCATGCTGCTTGGGCAGGCAGACCTTACATTGAAAAATATAATTGTTGTCCTCTGTTTTCCAGTAGGACACAAACTTGTCAAGATATGACCAGGGGTTCTCAGGCAGCTCTGAGTCATTATCCATCTCGGCCTCGCCAACATCACCCTCACTAGCTACAACAGTTTCCTAACTATCCAGTCTGTCCTGGCCAACTTCAGTCTCACTACAGAAAACTGAGACTAGGGGACTCTTGCGATGTACTTGACTGAGACGCCATCACTATGAGCCATGATCACTCCACAGTCCAAAGTTCTGTTGGCTTAGGATCACTATGACACTACCGATTTGACGATTTAAATGACGATTTAAAACGCTTCTGACCTAAAGTGACCTGTAACAGAAAATAAATAATAGATTAACGGAAATCAACGGAAATTTTAACGGAAGTTAACGATGATCCGTTAACTTATTAAAAAAAAAAAAGATTAACGCGTTAACAAAAAAATTAGCTCCGTTATTAACGGAGTAAAGATTAACGCGTTAATACCCACCGCTGACGCGGGTTAATACATAACCTCCTTGGCGGAGGTAATAAATCAAGCTAATGAATGAAAGCCAAAATGAGGAGCTAGTGAAAGAAAATCACACTGAAAATGAGCTTGGAATGAAAGAAATAACTGAATGAAAGCTAAAATGAAAATTTGGTGAAGAAAAGCTAGAATGAAAAGCAAAAACACAATGAACCGGCAATTAATGTCAGTGAAAACTGTGGATCGAAAAATAGCTAGTGAAAGAAAACCAGAATGACACTAACACCATGAATCAAGCTAGTGAAAAAGTCAGAGGAGAAAACGTGTAGTGAAAAACTGAATGCAGAAAAAATTTGTGAAAGAAAACGTTAATGATAAACCGTGAAAGAAACCCAGTTTATGGGAACCATTGAAAATAAGTCATTGAATAACAGAATGAATAAAGTTTGAGCAAGAAACCAAAAAATATGAAAATAATCCAGTGAAACCTATTATGAAAGAATTGTTGAGGGATGTAACAACAGGATAAAAATAATTTATTGGAAGAAAGTGTGAATGAAACAGGAAACAGGAAACCTTGAAAAAATAAAGGTAATCTCGGTAAAGAAAACCAAAATTGATAATAAGCTAGTGAATTAATGAAATCCATAAGAAACGCCAGTGTGAGAAAGAGAGGAA
>NC_137022.1:18379842-18512342 GCF_032717465.1 Coenobita brevimanus | reverse complement strand
TTGATTCTGGGCTCATCTGTTGGGGTTGGAATGAGACATGATACAAAGACTTATATCCCATAAAAAACAACTTGACGGTGTTCCTGCAAAAAAATTCGTGGTGTGTAATAAAAATCCCACTCGTATGAGGCGAGTCATATCTTCCCAGAGTTGCCCCAAATGTGATAAATCGTATGCCATGGGTCAAGTCAAAATTAATTAAATTAAGGATCGCTCCCGATGCTGATCTTTTGTTTCTGAGAAAATATGTCATAGGTCAAGGTCACATGGCACGGTTATCTGAAATTGTTTTTATCCGATTCAGACTAAACTTTGTGGAAGGGTTCTGGTTAAAAATAAGGATAAAGAAACTCTATGAGAATAATTTATAAAAGGTGAGTCACTGGGATAAGTCAAATGTTAAGATCAACGAGTAAAGTCAACTTTAATGTGCTCTGAACCAAAGTTAGTGGAAGGATTAAGTGTTAGACCAGAATGAAGTACGAGTATTAAGTTTTTTAGAGTAACATCCCAAAGGTTACGGACACAGGGCATAGTAAAATATTCAGCCTTTAGACCTCTTGGTGGGTGCAGATGTTGTGCTCTCTGAGAGCTTCTTCTTGTTACCCATCCCAGCCCCGGAGAGGTTCTGGGAAGGGTATTGTATTCACTCGGTTTGTCTGTCTGTTTGTTTGTCTGTTAACAACTTTACGCGAAAACTACTGGTGCGATTTTTGACTAAAATTACAGGGATGGTGGACGATGACCTTCTGATCACCTGATTAAATTTTGGGCCAAATTGGGCCAAGTCCCAGGGTGTAGGCTCCAAAAGTGTATAAACAAAAATGTAAAATAAAATCTTCATATCGACATGAAACCAACACCTAAAGGTGCATCTTTCAAATCTACATCCTATAACATGCCTCGTCACATCAGGGGGGTTACCCCCCCAGTTAGCGGTAGGGGGGTCACTGTCCGGTGGGTCTGGTTTAAAATTTCAAATTGGCATAAAATCGTCAATTTTCGCCCGATTTACTCAAATTTTTTTATGTGACATCTTTAACTAGATAGGCCTATAACGTTGTGTTTGTACGTTAGCACTAAAATGACTGCCGGGGACAGGTTTGCTGTGCCTTGGCACAGCTTTGTTATTGTTATGATAATAATAATAATAACAATAATAATAATAATAATAATAATAATAATAATAGTGGTGATAATAATAATAAAAATAATAATAATACTAATAATGGTGATAATAATAATAATAATAATAATAATAATAATAATAATAATAATAATAAAAATAATAATAATAATAAATAATAATAATAATAATAATAATAATAATAATAATAATAATAATAATAATAATTATTATTATTATTATTAGTGGTAGGTGGGGGCAATCACCATCCACTCACTCGATGTAGTGCTGCTCTCCGGTGTCTGCTCTTTCCTCTCCTCCATCCATCTTTCCTTCCATCCTCTTCTGTCTTTCTTTCCTTCATTCTTTCCTCATCCTTCTGCCTACGGGTGATTTTACACTCTCTCTTCTGTCTTTCTTTCCTTCATTCTTTCCTCTTCCTTCTGCCTGTGGGCGGCTGTACACTGAGTGACAAGCCAAATTGTTTCCTGTACAGCAGGAAACCATTTACTACGCTGGGTGGTAACCATATAGCCAAATTTTTGGCAGCTGGTGGTTTAGTGGGTAATTATTACGCTCCAGTCGGACTGAGCCGGTGAAGGTTTATATCCAAGGGGTGGTTGGGGTTGATTGCTCATATAATGCCACTCAGGGATGAGTGAGACTGGTCACTCTCATCTTAAATGTCGAGACCAACTGCCTAGCCCCGGGCTCCTACGCTCCTCATGGGGCAATGTAGGATTGGATGATGATGATGATGATGATTACAGCTTGATTATTTTGCGCAGTGTGTGGGTGTACAGAAGACATAGTATGGGGGTAAATGGCACAGCATGGTGGAATAAAGAGGTGAAACTGTGTAAGTGAAGTGAACATATAGTGGCTTGATGGGAAGTAGAGGAATGTTGGGTGTGGAAAGATGTAAAAGTGAGTTATATGCAGGTAAAGGGAGGGACGTGAAAAAACCAGTAAGGATAAGAAAAGAGTAGATGAGTGCGGAAGGTATCTGAGTGTATAATGAAGAGAACTGAAGAAACATTTTTTAGGAATGAGGTCAAGAAAGTAAGACAGGGTGATGAATAGGGCGTTCCATGATCATAGGGTGATATTTTTTTCAAACTGGACTTGGATAAACACACACACATTCAATTGTTTCTGTTTGGAAGGACAAGTAAACATACAAAGTCTCTTTTTATTAGAATGAAAATAAGTCACCCCGCAGACGGTGTCTTGTTTTACACTAATGGCTCACGAAGGCAACTACGAATTCAACCCAAGGAAATGAAGACATTTTCTGACAAAACGAACGAGACTCAATTCTAGGACAATATCCCCCGGAAGACAATATCCCCCCATGCACAATATCCCCCGAGGACAAAATTCCCCTGGACAATACCTACACAGTATGTGTACAATACCTATTGAGTATGTATACATTGATATATATATATATATATATATATATATATATATATATATATATATATATATATATATATTGCCAGATGCCTTAATCCCGTTTGGGGTGGCCACAAACAAATCGCCTCCAAGTCGCCCTGTCCCCCGCCATTTCACTGCCCTGCTCCCAACTCACACCCCCATCTCTCATATACCTCTCCATCCCACCCCTCCATCTCATCCTCGGCCTCCCCCTCCTTCTTCCCCTCTCCACCTCACTCACATACACACTCTTCGTCAGTCTTTCACCCTCCATCCTCTCCACATGGCCAAACCACCTCAGTGTGTTCCTCATAACGCTTCCTATCACATCCACATCCACACCACAACGCTCCTTTATATCCTCATTCGTCAGCCTGTCTCTCCATGTGACTCCACAGGCTCCTCTTAAATAACTCATTTCCACTGCTCTCACTCTTGACTTGTGTCCTTCCAACAACGTCCAAGCTTCACTTGCATACGTTAGAGTTGGTATCACAATACTGTCATGTAGTAACTTTTTCACTTCCATGCTCACTTCCCTGTTTCTTATCACTGCTTTCAAAGAACCAGCAACCTTTCTTCCCTGCTGTACCCTGTCAAGCACTTCACCCTCCAAACCTCCATCCTTACTCATCACATTATATATATATATATATATATATATATATATATATATATATATATATATATATATATATATATATATATATATATATACTATATATCCAGCCAAGGAGAAGCAAGATGATTTTCCACTTCATATTTATTTCAGGTGACTAGTTTCGGGATGCTTATCCCATCTTCAGACCTAAAAGCATTTAAAACACATATTGCAAATTACATAAAGTTTTAAAAAACATTTTAAAATATCCATAAGAATAGCCTCACCACAAACAAATTTACTGTTAAAAACTCTATCAATCTCGTACAGGAGTTAAAGCAGCTTCAATTTCCACATCCTGTGGTCATGGCAAGCTTTGATATTAAAAGTCTATTCACAAATATCCCACTTAAAGAAACTATAGATATTTGCATTGCTGAACTATTTAAAAAGCAGGAAGTAGTCAATAATTTAACAAAGCAGAATTTCAGGTCCCTTTTAGACCTGGCAGTTAACGAATCCATGTTCATATTTAATGACAAATTTTATAAACAGGTTGATGGAGTGGCAATGGGATCCCCACTGGGCCCCACATTAGCTAATGTATTTCTATGTTTTTATGAAAGACAATGGTTATCAGATTGTCCTCTAAGTTTTAAACCAGTTTTTTACCGTAGGTATGTTGATGATTGTTTTTTATTGTTCAAAGAATCTGATCATGTTGTAAAGTTTCTAGACTACCTGAATTCTAAGCATTCTAATATTAAGTTCACTGTTGAAATTGAGAATAATAACTTGCTCTCTTTCTTAGATATTCAGCTAACCAATTATGGTAATTACTTGGGTACTTCCGTTTACAGGAAGGAGTCATTCACTGGTTTGGGTCTGAATTTCTTATCATTTGTACCTAACATATATAAGCTGAATTCAGTAAGGACTTTACTTCATAGATGCTATGCACTTAGTTTGAACTGGACATCTTTTCATGATGAAATTGATTTCCTGAGTAAATTCTTCACCAATAATAATTATCCTACTACGTTGTTTCCTAGGATGGTAAAAGATTTTTTAAACCAGATATTATGTGGTTCTAGGAAGGCAGCAACTGCAGCTAAGGACATACATTATATCAGGTTTCCCTTTTATGGTCATGTCAGTTATAATATTAGGAACCAGCTTTTGAAAATACTCAAAGCGTGTCTATCCTCAAATCTCATTTAGATTTGTATTTGTAAATCCTTTTACTGTAGGTTCATTTTTTCGATGTAAAGATAATATCCCAAAGCCACTGTGCTCAAACATAGTATATTTATATGCTTGTTCTAGCTGTACAGCTAGATATATTGGGAGTTCAATTCGGAACCTCAAAATTCGTGTGTGTGAGCACAGAGGCTTGTCTCATAGAACATCTTTGCCACTGTCTAACCCAACTTCGTCAGAGATTAGGAACCACTGTTTCGATATGGGCCATACTTGTAATATGGATAATTTCAGTATTTTACATAGTAGTAATGACAGAATGGAACTGCGAATTTTGGAGTCTTTGTACATTCACAAACTTAAGCCTTCTTTAAATAACTATGAATCATCAACAAAGTTGTATACCTTAGGATTATAGTGTTTTGTATCGATGAATCAGCCTTTTGATACTTGGTTCATTGATTCTTTACTTGGTTCTTTTGCTTCACACTGGTTTGTTGACGATTCAGAAGCTTCATGACACTTTTCTTTATGAAACACTGTGTTCAGGATTTTCAGTGTTAGCTGCCAACTCACAGAGGTAACACTCTCACTTTTATTACTCGAGTCTGTTATTTAAAAAAATACATTTTTTATAGTAATCAGTCATTGTCACATGCTTTTTTGGTAACTTTTTTGTATTTCTTATGGATATTTTAAAATGTTTTTTAAAACTTTATGTAATTTGCAATATGTGTTTTAAATGCTTTTAGGTCTGAAGATGGGATAAGCATCCCGAAACTAGTCACCTGAAATAAATATGAAGTGGAAAATCATCTTGCTTCTCCTTGGCTGGATATATAGTATAAGATTCCCCACGGGCACCTCAGTTGTTGATATATATATATATATATATATATATATATATATATATATATATATATATATATGTGTGTGTGTGTGTGTGTGTGTGTGTGTGTGTGTGTGTGTGTGTTTGTGTGTGTGTGTGTGTTTGTGTTTGTGTTTGTGTTTGTGTTGTGTGTGTGTGTGTGTGTGTGTGTGTGTGTGTGTGTGTGTGTGTGTGTGTGTGTGTGTGTGTGTATTGATAGATAAATATATTTTCACGTATATATTTATGTATATATACGTACTGTTTATTCATACATATGCATATTTATATACCAAACTCAATCTATCTATACGAGCTGCGATATTATGTAACCAGTCGGAACACGGAGCTAGAGAACAGAAAAATGAGGTAATGTTTGTCCTCTGGGACACTGTGTACAGGGGGATATTATCCAAGGGGATTTTGTCCTCGGAGGAGACTGTGCATGGGCAAATATTGTCCTTTTGGGGGTATTGTCCTGACAACCAAGACTCACACCAGGACACATGGTGATTAGATGTATACACACTTTCTTGGTTAAGGCACCTCCTTCCTGTGGTTGGCGATGATTTGGAGGGCCAGTTGTTTCTCCTCCTCGCTCCTCGTGAGCTTCTCATTTAAAGTCAGTTGCCAGTTTGACTCCACGTTCAGAGCAGTTGTTGACTACTCTGACTGCCATGACCCGGCTGCAATGCTCCTTGATGTCCTTGAGCTCCCTGGGAACTTCCATCTTCACACACTTGAAGAAGTTTTGTGTTTGGATCGTGACGAAATTAGCAGTCTTCAAATCCGTGGGGTCTCACAACGCTTGGGGATCCACCTTCCTTGTTCTCACCTTTCGAGGGGGCGTCTGGTGAAGGTTGAGGACCAACTGAGCTTTTTCATCCTCAGGCACGAGGTTCAAGCGAAAGCCAAAGCCTACGAGATCCTCACTCAGGCACCAGCCATGGTTCTGAAGTTTTTTAAGCGTTGTGCCACCCACTTACCCGTCGACCTGGTGCTTGTAGGTCTGTAGTGTCTTGAGGGGAGCCAGATCATTTGCGGGTGCATCGATTCCAACTGGTGACAAGGACCAAACTCGAAGGTACACCGTGACCAAGAAGACGTTTATCTGCTTCATGGCTCGTTCCTCGTGAGGGGTGAGAGGGAATTGGTCCCGTAACAAGTAAATCTTCAGCAACTAAATCCTCACCCCATCCATCTGGCCCTGCTGTATGCTCTTGGATGGAGGAATCTGCTGTCAGATCCCTTCCTCATTTCAGGGAGTGGATAACCCAGGAAGCAAAGTGCACGTTCGAGGTATTCCCTGTAGTCGTCGCGGTCGTGGCCCTCCTGTAGTTTGGCGATGATGAAGGACGCCAGCTCGTCTCGGTGCTATGAGATCCATTGATCTAAGGGTTGTGGATTGGAACGATCGGCGTAAGCTTCGTACGTTTTGAAAACCTGCTGATTGATGATATCCCAGTGATCCTTGAACCGGCTGGAGAGGGGGATTTCCTGGCCAGAGGAGGAGGAGAACACATAAAAGGCCCCAGCAAAGAGCTCGTGGATGTGGTGGTAGCATGCCATAAAGAGAAGCGGTTTCCCAGTGGCGTTCTGAATGACACTGCAAGCCCTGCTGTGGACACCCGTATTGCTTGAGGTGGTATCAAAGCAGAGGCTGGCCACCCAGTCTTCTGCTTGCGACCACTGGTTCAGGACGTCCAGCACTGCTCTTCCCATCGCCTCCCCCGTCCCAGAACTCAGTTTCGGGATAGTCTTTGACGTTAGCCAGAAAAAGAATAATTTCTCATGTCAAAACATGCATGCTTGTAGGGTGTGATAGCAACAGGCAGTTGTGCTCATATTTAGCCTGAAGTCATTGCTCGTGAAATGGAACTCAGCATGTGTGCATTCACCGAGCAGAAAACTCAAAGTTTTGAAAGACCCTAATGATGAATGGATGAAAGATAAAACGAGCAGAATGTTGCTGGAGAACAGAGAGAAACTAAGCTGACAGAGAAGGCATTTTAAGGATTTACTGAATTTTGAGAATGAAAGTAGCACAAGTACTTGTGACTGTAGAATGGGTGGGGTGACAAAGGAGGCAAGAAGAGTGGAATAAATCAGTACGGTAGAAGTTGTTAAAACAGTGAAGAAAATCAGTATGGGGAATTGATAAAGTGTGCGGCAAATTGTTGAAATGTGTGTGTGTGGGGGGGGGGGAGATAGCGATAAAATGCATATTGGCCTGAGAGGAGAGTAGGATCCCAGAGTACTGGAAATTAGGTATACCAGTTCCCCTATTTTTTTTTTTTTTTTTTAAGGAAGATGAACAGAGGAAGGAAAACAAATAAAAACATCCATACTCCAGATTACAGGCGTCCCTCATTCGTAAAACAAAAGGAGGGCGATGAAAATAGGTTTGATACTCGTAGTAAATATGCATGTACTGTAAAGTGGTATAGACAGTTGGAGGTAAATGTTTATGAGAGTATGCTGGTCTACTCTCTGTGTTAATGAGAATGCTGAAAGTTTCAGCAAAAGGAGATGGTCAAGAACAGGTCTTGAGGGTTGGTGAAACGGGAGCTCCAGCTCTACCAACCACCAGTTTGCCATCTATCTCGGAAGTATCGTCTTCTTCGATTGGTGCTACATGCAAAGGAGTGGGGGAGGGGAAGGAGAGTGCGGCAATCATAAGGGTATTTGTCTTCTCGGTATAATAGGAAAAATACTCGTATGAGATAGGATACTTTTCGACAGAGTAAGGTAAATAACCAAATGATTATTTGGAGAAGAACAAGAGGGTTTTATGAAGGGAAGGGGTTGCAGATATCAGGTAATTGTTCTAATATGTTTAGTGAAGTATGTAGGGGAGGGAAAGAAATTGTTTGTTGCCTATATGGATTTGGAGAAGGCATATGGCCGAGCATATACACAAAGAATGTGGAAGGTTCTGAAAAATAACAATGTAGTTGATGGGAATCTGCTGAATGCTGGCAAAAGTATGTGTGAGAGGCTGGGACTGCATTGTGTGTGTGTGTGTGTGTGTGTGTGTGTGTGTGTGTGTGTGTGTTTAAAGTTTTTTTTTTTGTTGAGAAACCCTGGACATCTCTATTACAATGAAACATTCAAACACTTGTGGAGAGTGAATGCAGTGAGTGTTAAAAAGTTTTACTTAATTGGGGATATGTCATGGCTCCACTGTTCTTCGTTATATATATAAGAGATACAAGGCATTGCAGTGGGTGCTGGAGTGTCCTTAATGAGAAAGAGTACGAGTTGGAATTTTCCTCTGCTGTTGGGTATTATTGATACTGTATTATTAGGTGAAGATGTATGGGGGTTGCAAGGCTTGGTATGTAAAAGAGGAAATTTAAAAATGAATGTAACTAGAAGCAAACATATGGTCTCCGAGAAAAAATAAATAAAAATACAGTCAGGCTAGATGGTGAGGAAATGGAGAATGTGAGTGCATTCAGTTATTTAGTTGGTGTGATGAGTAAGAATGAAATCCAGAGAATGAGATGCATGAAAGGATTGGTTGCTGATACGCTGACAACAGTGATATGAAAATGTGTGTGGAGGTAAAAAAGTCACAGCATTAGAGTATTGTGATCCTTTCTCTAATATACAGAAGTGAAGCTTGGCCAGTTTTTGAAAGGCACTCGTCAAGAGCGGGAGCAGTGGGAAAAGAGTTGAGAGGAGCATGTGGAGTTGCGTGTAGAGGCAGACAAACAAATTAGGAACTGTAGAAGAGGTGTGGCGTTGATGTGGGTGTGACCGAATTCCTTGAGAAATAATCTTCGATGGTCTGGCCACGTGAAAAGGGTGGAGAATGAGAGACTGACTGAAACAGTGTATGTAAGTGAGGTGGAGAGGGAGAGGAAGACCGAAGATGAGGCGTAGGGAAGGAGTGGAAAGATAATTATATGACAGGTTAAAAGTGGAGTGAGATAGGGTAAATGGCTGAGGACAGGGCGACAAAGTGGCAATTTTTTGTGGCCATCCTTTATGGGATTAAAGCGACTGGCAAGACAATTATTATTCTTATGATGATGATAATGACGATGATGATGATGGTTATTATTATTATTATTATTATTATTATTATTATTATTATAGTTAATTGTTATTATTATTATTATTATTATTATTATTATTATTAGTAGTAGTAGTAGTAGTAGTAGTAGTATCATTATTATTATCATTATTACCAATCCTGCGAAACAGGATGATAATATCTTCGGTAAAGCATCCCATGTCGTAGCCCTGTACTCAGGCTGTGTGTGTATGTGTGTGTGTGTGTGTGTGTGTGTGTGTGTGTGTGTGTGTGTTTCAATTTCCCTTAGGCTATTTGATTTAAAAAAAAACAGAGGAAGGGAAAAAAATGAATAAATAATAATAATCCATGCACCAAATTACTGGTGTCCTCCATTCATAAATATCTGTAACAGTTGGATTCGAACAAGCTGTAGGTTGAAGTCTGGGGGGAAACAACTCCGGGAGGCGAGTTCCAGAGTGATGTAGTTCGGGGAATAAAGAATTCTGATAAGAAGAAGTTCTGCAATATGGCTGTGTAACATTCCAATCATGAGCGCTATTAGATGCCCGTGTAGCACGAGGGAAGGCATGGTGAGGTGGCACAATGGATGCAACTTCGTCTGAGCATTTGTAATAAAAATATCTGTAAAATAATGCAAGGGAGGCAACATTCCTTCTTACTTGTAGGGGAGGTAGTTTATTTATAATAGCACAGTTATTAATAATTCCAACAGCTTTGTTCTGAATTTTGTCGTTGTTTTAGTGCAACCTCTCCACATCCATTCCACAAGGGTGAGCAATAATCAAGCTGAGAGCACACATGACTCTTATAAATTATAGCTAACTGCTCGTCAGTGCAGAAGTTACAGATTCTGTGCAATAATCCAAGTTTCTTTGAGGCGGTTTTAACAAGTGATCTGACATGAGAGGTCCAGTTGAGAGCATTGTTAAGAGAGACACCGAGAATTTCAATACTTTTGGAGATGGGAATTTTAGTAGCACTGAAGGTATTATACGAATCTGGCAATATCTGTCTATTAGTATATTGTTTATAAGTAATATACAAATCTGGCAATATCTGTCTACTAGTACTGTATATTGTATATAGTTGGTTTTACTAGCATTAAATGAGACAAGGTTGTTTTGTCCCCATTCATTGATCTTAGATAAGTCTTGATTTATGGAGATGGCTGTACTGAGTTGAGAGTTAGAGAGATTAGACTTTGTAAATGGATGTTTGAGTGTGAATGAACTGTGAAGTGTTGAGTCATCTGCATATGAATGGATGGGAATGTGGGTGACAGATAAGAGATCATTAATATAAATCAGGAACAGGGTTGGTGTCAGAACTGATCCCTGCGGCACACTGGCATTAATTGAGTGGAAACTGAAATATACATCATCCACTTCTACTCTTATTTTTCTGTCGCTGAGATAAGAGAAAGCAGAGGAACAAAAGACATTAGTCCATAGCAAGGGAGTTTGGATAGCAGGGAACGGTGCTACACTCTGTCGAAAGCTTTAGAAATATCAAGCGCTGCTGTATGAGTTTCTCCATGTTTGGTCAATTGATTGATGGATGGTATGAGTCAGGAGACTGAGTATGTCAATGGCGGATGTTTCGTGACGAAAATCATATTGTCTGTCACTAATTAAGTTGTTGGATTCAAGATGTTTAACCGTGTTCTTATTAAAATTTCAAAATCTTAACCAAGAGAAGATGTGACAGCTATTGGTCTGTAATCCGAGGGGTCGGAGGAACTTCCTTTCTTTGTTATTGGGTGGATATTGGCTTCTATCCATGAATTAGCCATGAAGAAGTACATATTCATAGTCTGAATAATTTAGCTAGAACAGAGAAAAATTCTGGGGAACACTTTTTCAAAACAATTGGAGGAATTCCATCTGGGCTTGGAGCTCTCTTGTTACTAAATTGGTTAGGATGGATTTTACGTATCTTGTCTGTATTTTAAGTGGAATAATTTCGGGAGAGTCAAGTTCTAGTACTGGGACGTTCTGGCTGACTTCCTCTATGGTAGAATTTCTGGCAAATATACTGGCAAAGTTATTCGCTTTCCCACGTGGGCAATTTGTAATGTTGCCATCAGAAGAGTTTAGTGAGGAATGGATTATGACTTGTTAAAGTTATTACTGAAAGAATTGAGAGCTGACCAGAATATTCTACTGTCATTAGGGCTGTTAAGTAGTACTGATGCTTGATTCTGGAGAAAGTTTGATTTAACGAGATTTATTACCATGCTTTTGCATGGTTTCTAGCAATTTTAAACTGACAGTGATTCAGACGCTTTTCATTTGAAGGAAAATTCCAATGTAAGTTTATCGGATTCCTGGAAAGCTTTTCCACTATATGCAATTTTCCAAACATGAAATTTTTTTGTGGAGGCAGTCCCCCCTAAACAAATTTAATATTCTCAGAAATAATGAAAGGAACGCAGATATGACTTCTGATGTCATTGTATATATTGTACAATGGACTCTTGTTCGTAACGCGATATTTACTGAGTGTAACCTCCCTGTGATTCTTATGGAGTCAGCCCCCTTCCCCAAAATAAGAGCTATGAAAAATAAGGGAAAGTGAGCAGATGCACTTCATCGAAACTTCTAAAGCAACTTCGTCGGGTTCCTGGAAAGGTCGTCCACTATATCCAAATTTCCAACCATGAATTTTATAGGGGGTTAGTCCTCCTAGTCATATTAAAAATTTTTCTGATATAATGAAAGGATGGCAGATAAGAGTTTGATTTAGTAGTATATGTTTTACAAATGACTCATTATCATAGTACGATATATGAGACGCTTTATCCTCCGAATGGTTCATGGGGGTCAGCCCCCTCTCATGAATAAAAATGACCAGAAATAAGGGAAAGTGAGCCGATGGATTTCGGTGGAACCTCTCAGGTCATTTCGGCTAATTGATTGATAATATCCTTCCCTATATAATATTTTCACAATTATTATTATGGGGTTCAGCTCCCCGCCAAAACTTATGATACAGACTAGGGAAAGAAGGGCAGAGATGCCTTTGGTATCTTAGTACATGTACAATGGGCTTTCTTGCGTAATGTGATATTTGGGGAGCATGACACCTCCAGTGATTCTTGGGGAGTCAACCCCCTCGTTAAAATAAAAACGATAAAAAAAAAATGAGAATATACCTGCATGAAACTTCCCAGGTGAGTTCGTTTGGTTACTGGGAAAGTTTTTCATTATGAAATTTTTTCTAACTATGATTCTTCGGGGGGTCAGCACTCCTGTGGACACTAAAAACTTTAAGAATTTGTGAAATGACTGCAGATGTGACTTTGATATCTGAGTGCATATTGTACAATGGACTTTCAACAGTAATGCGATATTTGAGGAATATGACCCTCCCATTGATTCTTGGGGGTTCAGCACTCCCCTTCCCCCCGAAAAAAATTAAAACGATGATAAACAAAGTGAGCACATGGATTTTAACGATATCAGCATACATATCACAGGATTGGGTATGCACTTTCTATGTATTCTCAGAATGCATTGAAGAAACTGCATATCCATATAGTAGTATCGCTGCTTGTCGTAAAAGGCGACTAAAAGGGTTGGCGGAGGGTTAGTGCCCCTCCCCGGAAAACAACTAACTAAAAAAACAAACAAGAAGCCTCGGACAAGGACTGACCAAACGATGACGACCCAGGACCGGACAAAGGACGTGGTAATGGCTACGTGGAATGTAAGAGGAGCGAATGATGAGGTGAAAGAGAGAGAGATTGTCCAGGTGCTTGAGGGTGCAAAAGTGGATGTATGTGGAATGACTGAAACAAAATGGAGAGGAGAAAGTGTGAGAGAATGGGAGTATGGATGGGGTATATGTGCAGGAGTAGGTGAGAATGAGAGGGCAAAGGAAGGAGTATGTATAGTTGTGAGTAAAAGATGGAAGAAGAGCATAAGACAGTATGGATCAGTTGGGTCAAGGATAGTGTGGGTAAAGTTGAAAGTTGGAATACAAATGTGGGCAGTTGTGTGTGTGTATGAACCAACGCAAGATCGTGCTAGCAGAATGAGAGAAGAGTTTTGGACAAATGTGGAAGTGTGCATGGAAAAGTTTGGAAGGAATGAGAGAGTGTTTTTGATCGGTGATATGAATGGTAAAGTAGGGAATGTGAAGGTGGATGGAATAGTTGGTGAGTGGGGTGTGCCTGCTGCGATAGATGAGAATGGCAGTGCATTAGTGGACATTTGTGCTGGGAGGGGGTTGGTGATAGCCAATACCCTCTTCAGGCATAAAATGATCCACAGGTATACATGGCGAGTGATGAGAAGGGTGGGTGGTGAACTGAATGAAAGGAAGGCAATGATTGATTATGTGTGTGTGGATGAAAGGATGCGAAGATGTGTAATGGATGCAAGAGCTTATAGAGGTTGGGGGAATGGACTTTCTGACCACTACTTGGTGGTGGCCAGAATTAGGATACAAGTAAGAAGGAGGAATAGAAGAAGGGAAAAACGAGAGGAAGGAGTAGTTGCAAGGAGAGTGGAAAGGTTACAAGAGGATGAGAAAAAGGCAGAGTATAAGAGAGAAGTGGAGGAACGATTGGGGAAATATGAATTGGAGCAGATGGGGGACATGGAAGGTGTGTGCAGGATATTTACAGAAGAAAAATGTGCAGCATGTGATGTGGTGTGTGGGAGGAAGAGAAGGCAGAGGGGGTTGCAAGGAACAGCGTGGTGGACTGAAGAGGTGAGACAGGCTGTGGCACAAAAGAAGAAAGCATACGATGAATGGATGAGAAATAGGGGCATGGAAGAAGTTGAGAGGCGGAAGAGAGAGTTATATGTAGAAAGAAAGAGGTGAAAAGATTAGTAAGAGAGAGTAAGAAGAGAGTGGATGAGGAATTTGGAAGGAATTTGAGTGTAAAGTGGAGGGACTGTAAGAAGATGTTCTGGAAAGAGGTGAAGAGAGTAAGACAGGATGGAAGTGAGGTTAGCAGGGAAGTGAAAGATAAAAATGGTAGATTACTAGTGGAGAAGGGAGAAAAAGTGAGCAGATGGAGAGAACACTTTAAGGAATTGTTGAACATACAGGATGGAAGTAATGCGAGTATAAGTGGCTGGGGAATCACTGGGAGAAGGAGGGAGGTGAGAAGACAGGAAGAAATCAGTAGGATAGAAGTTGTGGAAGCAATGAAGAAAGTTAAATTGGGGAAAGACCCAGGAATTGATGGAGCGTGTGGTGAAATGCTGAAGCATGGGGGAGAGATAGTAGTAGAATGGATGCGGAAGATGTGCAGATTGGCCTGAGAGGAAGGTAGAGTCCCGGAGGATTGGAAGTCAGGTATAATTATTCCCTTGTACAAAGGAAAAGGAAAAAAAGATGTGTGTGGTAATCATAGGGGCATTTGTCTTCTTAGTATAATAGGAAAAGTGTATGGTAGGATACTTATTGACAGAGTTAGAGAAAGAACAGAGGAATTAGTTGGAGAAGAACAGGGAGGCTTTAGGAAGGGAAGAGGTTGTGTAGATCAGATATTCATTCTTAGATCTCTAGTGGAAAAGTTTCTAGAGAAGGGAAAGAAGTTGTATGCGGCTTTCATGGATTTGGAGAAAGCATATGACAGGGTGGATAGACAAGGATTGTGGCAAGTATTAAGAATATATGGAGTAGATGGAAAGTTGTTGAATGCTGTGAAGAGTATGTATGATGGTGCTAAGGCTGCAGTGCGTGTGGATGGTGAACTAAGTGAATTTTTCTCTTTGGAGGTTGGGTCGAAACAGGGATGTGTCATGTTTCCATGGTTGTTCAATCTGTTCATGGATGGGGTAATAAAATAGGTACAAGGTAGGGTAGTGGATGTTGGAGTGGCCCTGGTGAGAGAGGATAGTGTTTGGAAACTCCCTGCACTGATGTTTGCAGATGATACTGTGTTGTTGAGTGAAGACGAAGGGGAGCTGCAAGGCTTGGTGGATGAGTTTGGGAGAGTGTGCAAGAAACGGAATCTAAAGGTGAATGTAGAGAAGAGTAAAGTGATGGTCTTTGAGAGAGGTGAAGTCAGTAAATGTACAGCGAGGTTGGATGGTGAGGAATTGGAAAATGTGAGTACGTTTAAGTACTTGGGTAGTGTGATGAGTAAGGATGGAGGTTTGGAGGGTGAAGTGCTTGAAAGGGTACAGCAGAGAAGAAAGGTTGCTGGTTCTTTGAAAGCAGTGATAAGAAACAGGGAAGTGAGCATGGAAGTGAAAAAGTTACTACATGACAGTATTGTGATACCAACTCTAACGTATGGAAGTGAAGCTTGGACATTGTTGGAAGGACACAAGTTAAGAGTGAGAGCAGTGGAAATGAGTTATTTAAGAGGAGCCTGTGGAGTCACATGGAGAGATAGGCTGACGAATGAGGATATAAAGGAGTATTGTGGTGTGGATGTGGATGTCATAGGAAGTATTATGAGGAACACACTGAGGTGGTTTGGCCATGTGGAGAGGATGGAGGGTGAAAGACTGACGATAAGAGTGTATGTGAGTGAGGTGGAGGGGGGAAGAGGGAGGAGGAGGCCGAGGATTTGATGGAGGGATGGGGTGGAGAGGTATATGAGAGAGGGGGATGTGAGTTGGGAGCAGGGCAGTGAAATGGCGGGGGACAGGGCGACTTGGAGGCGATTTGTTTGTGGCCACCCCAAACGGGATTGAGGCGTCTGGCAATAGATAGATAGATAATATTAGTATTTTATTATTGTTATTATTTTTGTTGTTGTTCGAAGGAGCTAGGGCTACGGTGCGAGTGGATGGTGAGCTGAGTGAGTTCTTTGATCTCAATGTGGGACTGAAACAGGGTTGTGTGATGTCTCCATGGCTGTTTAATATATACATGGATGGGGTTGTAAAGGAGGTGCAGGGTAGGGCAGTGGATGTGGGGGTGGTTCTAATGAATGAGGGTGAGATTTGGAAGATTCCAGTGTTGCTGTTTGATGATGATACAGTATTGTTGAGTGAAGATGAATGGGAGTTGCAAGGTTTGGTGAATGAATTTGGGACAGTGTGTAGGAGGAGGAAGCTGAAAGTTAATGTAAACAAAAGTAAAGTTATGGTGTTTGAGAGGAATGAAGTCACAGAGTGTGCAGTGAGGTTGGATGGTGAGGATCTGGAGAATGTGAGTGCATTCAAGTACTTGGGTAGTGTGATGAGTAAGGATGGAACTTTGGGGGATGAAGTGCGTGAAAGGGTACAGCAGGGAAGAAAGGTTGTTGGTACACTGAAAGCAGTGATGAGAAATAGGAAGGTGAGTATGGAATTTAAGAAGTCACTGCATGATGATATTGTGATCCCTACCCTGATGTATGGAAGCGAGGCATGGACCTTCCAAGAGGGGAACAAGTCAAGAGTGAGAGCAGTGGAAATGAGTTACTTGAGAGGAGCATGTGGAGTGACGTGGAGAGACAGGTTAACGAATGAAGAAGTGAAGGAACGTTGTAGGGTGGATGTGGATGTGGTTGAGAAGATTAGGAGAAATACACTGAGGTGGTTTGGACATGTGAAGAGAATGGAGAATCAAAGACTGACTAAGAGGGTGTATGTAGGTGAGGTGGAGGGAGGGAGAGGGAGCGGTAGACCGAGGATGAGGTGGAGGGATGGAGTAGAGAGGTATATGAGGGAGGGGGGGGTGAGTTGGGGGGAGGGTAGTCAAATGGTGGGTGACAGAGCGACTTGGAGGCGTTTTGTCTGCGGCCACCCTTTGCGGGATTAGGGCGTCGGGGTATACTGTAGATAGATAGATTATTATTATTATTATTATTATTATTATTATTACTATATACTTAGGCTGCTTCCCCCAAGGAAAGGGAGGTAGCCGAGACATGACGACACACTCCTCATTTACTCATCCATTCAAACATATTCATTCGCATCTTAGCCCCAAAGGGGAGAACAGACAGATCCTCACCGCACCACACCGCACAAGGGTCAACTGTGCAATGCAATCAGTGACATCCGCAGCAGGGCCCAACAGCAGAACTGATTTACCCCTTCCACATCATAACGGACCCATCCCCTTACCCGCACCTGACCTGACTAGCTGATCAGACCAAATGTGGGAGAATATCCCCTCAGGGCTGCGTCATCACTTATTCATTCACAATTTCTCTCCATTTATTTCTGTCACGCACAGCCACTCTTCCTTGCTCAACAGACATCCCTCTCGCATCCAGCGCTCTCTGCACACTGTCCATCCATCCTATTCATGGTCTTCCTCTCAGCCTTACACCTCTCACATCAGATCTAGTTATCTTTTTCACCAATCGCTCATTATCCATTCTCTCCATATGCCCAAACCATCGCAACACCCTCTGCTCAACTCTATCAGCCATCTCCCGAACAACTCCAGTTCTCCTTCGCACTTCATCATTTCGCACTCGATCCATACGCGTCACTCCACACATACTCCTCAGACACCTCATCTCCATTACATTCAAACTTTTCCTCTCTGCTACACCCATATTCCATGTTTCAGCCCCATATAACGCAGTCGGTACCACAACACCCTCATACAGTCTTTTCTTTACATCCATTCTAAGCGAACGACATCTAAACCGTTTTTTCATTCCCCCCAGCACCTTTCCTACTTCATTTATTCTAAACTTCACTTCTGCATCTATTCTTCCATCCACAGCAACATGTGACCCTAGATATTTAAAACACACTACCTCCTCAAGCAACTCGCCATTCAAAACTACATTCATATCCCTATCATCTACCAACCTCGTACACTTCATCACTTTACTCTTATTCTCATTTACTTTCAATTTCCTCCTTTCACACACCCTTCCATACTCCTCTACCAACTGTCTCAATCTCTCCTCTGAATCAGCCACCAGTGCAGTATCATCTGCAAATTATTATTATTATTATTTGTGTTATTATTATTATTATTATTATTATTATTTTTATTATTATTATTATTTTTATTATTATTATCATTATTATTATTATTATCATTATTATTATTATTATTATTATTACTATTATTATTATTATGATTATGATTATTATGATTATTATTATCATTATTATTATTATCACCATCATCATCATTAGTATTATTATTATTAATAATATTGTTATTATTATTGTTATTATCATTAGTAGTAGTAGTAGTAGTAGTGGTAGTAGTTGTAGTAGTTGTGGTAATAGTAGTAGTAGTAGTAGTAGTAGTAGTAGTAGTTGTTGTTGTTGTTGTTGTTGTTGTTGTAGCAGTAGCAGTAGTAGAAGCAGCAGCAGTAGAAGCAGTTGTAGTAATAGTAGTAATGGCAGCAGCAGCAGCAGCTTGTAGTATTAATATGTGCCTAGGAAGGTGCCGTTACATGAGATCGGGCTAGCTTACATATCTCTTGTTTTGTTGTGCAAGTCGAAAGTTTAACCTATTTACCAATAACACTCGTCTTCAGTGAGGTCACCACCCCTCCCTACTCCCTCCACCCATCACCTTAGCATTTCTGGAACTCCATTTCCTCTGCCTACGCTACACCTAACACACAGCCCTTCTTCACAGGGTGTACTGTATCTTCCTTGTTCAACCACCATTTCAGCTCATTATACAGCCATTGAGTAATCAGTTTCTCAGTAACTATTCAGCCACTTGAACTGCGACTTTGCACATGGCATGAGAACCAGATTCCCCATACATAATAGCTTGCCTAATTTATAACCAGTACGAAGCACTAGGGAGTATTGCATAACTCGGCGCACGTGTGTGTGTGTGTGTGTGTGTGTGTGTGTGTGTGTGTGTGTGTGTGTGTGTGTGTGTGTGTGTGTGTGTGTGTGTGTGTGTTGTGTTGTGTGTGTGTGTGTGTGTGTGTGTGTGTGTGTGTGTGTGTGTGTGTGTGTGTGTGTATGTGTGTGTGTGTGTGTGTGTGTGTTATTAAGTGGACAGTAAAATTCAAATTTTGATGAGATTAAATCCATACTTAGCAAAATGACTGATGGTTATCCAAGGGGTCACAGGTGTAGGGTACAGGGGAAGATCAACTTAAACCATTTTGGTCCAATTTGGGCCAAACTAGGATGAATGGTTAAAGTTCTGGCAAGAATAAGATAATTCGATTTTGAGAATACCAGCCAAAGGTTTAGGTAACAGGACAAAGTTCAATACTGGGCCCTTACTGAACTACAGGGCGCCGGTGTTGCGCTCTCTACAATCTCCTGTCTATTACTGGTGGACAGCTTTTCGGCAATGCTAGACTTTTTTTTTTTTTTTTTTGTCAGTAATTTTTATCTCCACAAACACTGTGCAATGGAGAACAAAGTGTTGCATCCTTTGCCTGGACGTTGCATCGGTCATAATTAGAGGCCAGTTTAATTGCTTGAATGGTAAGACTGCATGCGCTTCCTGTTCACACCTACTCTGGCGCAGACAAGGTAGTTCATTGTATCACATTTCGAGACTCCATTAACTTTCAAGAGGGATGTCTCTTTGGGGTAAGCTGGGTTGAAATCCAGACACGGTATTGTCCTCTAATATCACTGGAATTCTTGATCATCACTACTAGTAAGATGCATCAAAGTATATCTGAATAACATTATAGAGTTACAGTTATAGACCTACTTATAAATGGTGGTACATTACCCAAGGTACTTTATGTCAGACAACACAATTCTGAAACAGAACCAAAAACAATAGTACACATCCAATGAGATTCTTGTGGAACTAACTACATCTTCCAAGATTTTCGCCATAACAGGGTGGTCTAGGGAAACTAAGACTGTAATGGTGGTGCTAGAGGGAGAGGGTTGGTGGTTAGAAAATGAAAGTGGTAATGGTGGGGCAGGAAGGAGGGATGGAAATGATGGAGGGAAGTGGTAGTCGTGATGGAGAGTAAGAGATAATGATCGTGGAGGGGACTGGTGGTGGTGGTGACAGAGGGGAATGATGGTGGTCGTGGTGGTGGTGATGGAAAAGGGGAATGATGATGGTCGTAGTGGTGGAGGGTAGTAGTGAAGGTAGTGTTAGTGGTGGTGATTGTGACTGGATGGGGAGTGGTAGTGACGGTGGTTGAGGTAAAGTAATACTGGTGGTGTCTGAGGGCGAGTGGTAATGTAATAGAGACTGTGTTGGTGATGGTAGTGGTTGTAGTTTTGGTGATGGTGGTGATGTTGTTGGGTGAGTGGTAGTAAAGGCAGTGGTGAAGGTGGCTGTGGTACTGGTGATTTTGGTGGTCTTGATGGAGGGATGGACGGGTAATTGTGATGGTAGTGGAAAAAATATTATATTGGTAGTGGAGGGAAAGTGGTGGTGGAGGGAAATGATGGTCTTGGTGAAGAGGGGGAGTGATGGTGTTGGAGGGGAGTGATGGTGGAGATGGAGGGATGGTGGTGGAGTGGTGAAAAAGTAGTGATGTTGGTGGTGGTGGTGATGAATGGGTGATTGTGATGGTGGACAGGGAGTGATGATCGCAGCAGAAGTATGAGTAATGGTGCCTCTTAAAACTTTGCTCACTCTTATAACATAAACAGCCCCTCCGAATTAGGCAATAAGCTAAGGCTATAGATATAATCATTAAAAAAAAAATAAAAGTTGTCACATTTGTAGTCCTGTATTTGAAGTCATAAACCTGGATGTGATCAAGGCAAAAGGATCCAGAATAATTGAAATAGATGAAAGTTTACCTGAATTGACGTGAACCAGAAGATCCCTGAATGGACTTAAAAGTGTCTGAATAGAATCGAATAATTTGTACCGAATGACTCTGAACCGAACTGACTGGGTCTGAACGGATGGCAAGGACCTGAAGAAGTTTAAGTGGCCTAAATGGGCTTTGTTGGACCTAAATGGTCTCAATTGCATGAAAATAGCTACAAACTGACTTGAATGGCCCTCAGATGACTTGAACTGACTATACTAGTACGACTAGTACGGAGTCGTTGTGTAAGGTCTCAATGAATTATGAACCTTAAATGCCATTGAGGAACTTACTTCAACCTGAGTTGACCTACCTGGCCTTGAACAAATCAAATCGAGTCTGAATCGATGAAGGGATTGATGGAGTGAATTTTGGCTTGAATGTATTTTAGGTGGTTTCCATGGACCTTAAGCGGAAAGAACACTAGTGAATTGACCTAACTGTCTTAAACATTGCTGAACTACACTGACATATATTGATTTGACTGGTCTAGACTGGATGGGAAGGGTTCACATGGTCCATTAGCGCGGTTTGAAAGAACACATTGACCTGAATGGGTCTAACGTACTGTGGCGTAAGTGCCTTGAATTGACCTGGAATGCCTTGAAATTACTTGAGCAAACTTAAGTGAACATGGAACAAATTTTGAGCTAAAACGACTAAAATGAACTTGAGATAACTTGATGTATCTGAACATAAGATACAATACGGAACAAAATCTAACAAATGGGTTAGAGCTGCTCTGGCTGGGATGAAATGGGTGTGAAGGGCCTGGATTAATCTTCAGTGACCTAAACTGATCAGTGTATTTCTTTTCAAATGAAATACCCAGGAAAATAATGGCCTGTTTAGACTTGTGAAAGTTGTGCTAGCTGTTTGGTTTGCAGACCGACTGCTATGCTGGTATGACGTAGGCACGCTATGCACGATTGAGCTAGTTCCTGCTACTGCCACTGTGGTTATTTTGTGCTTTATATTGCTGAAAATTATTTTTCCATTTGTTATCATATTTATCTCACCTTCTCACCTAATTCGTTTCATCTTCTCCAATACAGGTGAGGGTCGTGATGAGGAGAAGGCGATATGGTGAGTACAGATGGGGCTGGGTAGGCGAATGGGCGGTGGTGGGGACGAAAGGGGTGGAATTTGTGGTGGGATGGAATGATGGTGGTGGGGAGTGAAAGTGCAGAGGATGATGGTGGGGACTGAGGGACTGAGGCGTTGGAATATCACGGGAGAAGCGGATGTTGGTGATGGTTTAGGTAAGGAAGTTGTGAGGGAGTAGTGGTTAGAATTAGCAGTGGTCGTGTTGATGGTGGTTGAAGGGGGAAGAGGTTGTGGTTGGAATGTGATTTAGGGGATGCAGGGGAAAACTGTCTTTTCATCGTGCTTTTATTTGCTTCTTTAAATACTGCATTTGACTTGAGGGATTATTAGCAGCACTCTGACCAAGAACATTACCCTACGTCTTTCGAGACCCCCTTGAGTTAGAGCCTCAGCCAGAAAGATTGATGGCTCTTCGGGGTTGAGGAGGAGGATGGCACGCATGAAAATGGCAAGACCAATTTATCCCCCATCACTCCCAAGCTCTTCTTGAGTCAGAACCCAAACCAGAAATGGTGGTAGTGGCCTTTTGACAATGAGGATGAGGAGCGCACGAAGGAGGTCGCCCATGCCACCTCATCCCCCACCTATGCTGAGACCTTACGCTATAGACCCAGCTGGGAAAGTTGGTGGCTCATCAAGGGAGGAGCCAAGTTCTCTTGCGTAATGCTGCCTTACAGTGGTGTGTAGGCTTGAGTGCTGCTTCAACTAAATGGGGCCTTGCTAGAAAGGTCCATTTGGAACAGTCAGAATTAAAGCACTCCCCCAGCTACTGGGGGGCAAAACAGCCAAACCAGGTACAGTTCCAAGCCTGGATAAATCTGGAGGATTGGCGTTCAGCTGAAATAAAAAACGGCACAAACCAAAACCGAGGTGTATGGCGAAGTTTGGTCAAACAAAAACGGGAAAAGATGAAAGATAAAGTTGGAGGTATGGTTTGGTAAAGAATAGGAAGGGAAAGAGGAGACCGGGAGACAGATATACATTTTTCATATTGTTCACATGCTGAAAATGCTCAATGCACATGTTTTCAAGTATAAGAACACCATCAAGAAAACACACAGGGAGAACAGTTCATCATTGTTCAGGTGTTTTGTATATAATTCCATGCAAGAACTGTAATAAATTTTATACAGTGCAATCTAGAAAAGACTTGTAAACCAGGGTCTCAGCATAAGTATAAAGAAAGGATAGCTCAACAGAGTGGTGGTTTATTCCAACACAAAGCATTCTATGACCACCACATTGTTTGGGGAAGTTCTAAAACACTATCATGATAAAAAAAAACACTTTGAAGAAAGAAATGGAATTGTCTCATGCATAATTCTGGCACATATAAGCGCTAGAAAGCATACAGAGAGCGCATACCTCCTCCAGTGCATTGCCATTAAAAAAGGATCCGGATCCAGATCAGTGGAGATATTGTGTGGAATGCAGACGATATTGTTACGGATCCGTAGAGATACTGTGTGCAATGCATAGGATCCAGATCCACTCCCAAATTTAATCCATTGTACCTTGACCCATGGCCAACTCTTCCAAAAAAATTTATTGAAATTCATGGAGAACTTTTGAAGATATTGTGTGTGTGGGATATATGGGATCCGGATCCGGATCCCTACCAAAATTTAATTAATTTTTCTTGACTCATGGCCCACCCTTCCACAAAATTTATTTGAAATTCATTGAGAACGTTTGGGGATACTGTGTGGGACACATAGGATCCGGATCCGGATCCACCCCAAAATTTAATCAATTCTTTATTGGCCCATGGCCCAAATTTCCACATAATTTCATAGAAACCCATTGAGAACTTTTGGAGATATCGTATGGACAAACAAACAGACAAACATAGGGGTATAAATAACCTCCTCCAACTTCGATGGCGGAGGTAATAATAGAAACTCGAGCTATTGCCATTTTAAATGAGATAAATTGTTAAAAGAATCAATTGTAAAGCAGTACCCCCAGACTAACATTCTTTGAACAGGCTTGCCAAGGTTTAAGATGCAAGTTTGGTTGAGGTAAGGTGAGGTGAGTTGTGGTGATGGTATTATGGTAGGGCAAGTCAGGTTCCCCTATTTTCTGTGTCCATCGCTGCTGCAGGTGTGTTTAGACCTCTACCCTCATGTATCTATGTCAGCCTGTCTGAAGATGTACCATATATATATATATATATATATATATATATATATATATATATATATATATATATAGATCTATATATATATAGATATATATATTTATACGTACATATATATATACACATATATACGTACATATATATATATATATATATATATATATATATATATATATATATATATATATATATATATATATATATATATATATATATATACATATATATATATATATATATATATATATATATATATATACATATATATATATATATATATATATATATATATATATATATATATATATATATATATATATATATATATATATATATATATATATATATATATATATATATATATATATATATATATATATATATATATATATATATATATATATATATATACGTACATATACAGTATATATACATATATATACATACATATATATATATATATATATATATATATATATATATATATATATGTATATATATATATATATATATATATATATATATATATATATATATATATATATATATACTGTACATATACAGTATATATACATATATATACATATATATATATATATATACATATATATATATATATATATATATATATATATATATATATATATATATATATATATATATATATATCATATTCAAATCCTGCTGGGGCAAGGAACAGTTTAAGGATTTGAATTTCGTAAATATCAGACTTTACTGATCTACCAGATGACCCGCCGACATGTCGTAAAAATACCCCCGCTAATACCAATACACCAGTCCTGTATGAAACAGCCCTAGCATGTATTCAGTATGGACGGTGGGTGTTAGCGCCGAAGTGGTGACATGTCGAGGTGTACGGAACGGAAGAGGACTACTGGGCCTTTGAAAGCAGGCTGTGAAGCCTATGCCCAGAGTCGGTCACATAAAAAAAAAAAAACATATATATATATATATATATATATATATATATATATATATATATATATATATATATATATATATATATATATACATATATATATATATATATATATATATATATATATATATATATATATATATATATATATATATATATATAATCATCATCATCAGCCGTTTGAGTATCCACTGCAGGACCGGCCTATCCCGACCGAAGTCTGGACGATACAGCCAATGTATCTCTACTAAGTGGCTTAGGCTGTCTGGTAGAGATTTTATGTAAGGGTGAGAAGTGCTTGTAAGTGTAATTGTAGTGGTGTAGTGGCTTTGGATGTGTGTATAGTCTGTCAACCAATTGTAATTGGCCCACGCAAGCCGACTGGGTGCAAGCATACTTTATAGTAAGCGACACTGGTTCAACCACAGCACCCCTTGTGTCCGCCAATGCAGTACGTGGCTGGGTGAACACTCCCAAAGTTTATTACCCTGGCGGGGCACGAACCCTGGCTCATCCGTGTATGAAACACACACTCTACCACTGAGGCTCCATATATATATATATATATATATATATATATATATATATATATATATATATATATATATATATATATATATATATATATATATATATATATATATATATATATATATATATATATATACATATATGTATATTATATATATATATATATATATATATATATATATATATATATATATATATATATATATATATATATATATATTTTGAGAGAGAGAGAGAGAGAGAGCGCATCAGCCGATCAGGGTGGTACTCCCGAGGGGGATGGGAATGCTGGTGATATGGAGAGCTGGATCTCCTATTTCACTAGCCATCAGAATATCCTGTCCATGCCCCTTTGCTGACCTTTTCGGTGTGACACAAACATGGAGAGTAGGCCAGCATACTCTTCTTAACATTTTTCCCCATCTCATGCACTACTCTACATGTGTTTTACATATCACACAACGTACCCCACTACATCACAGGGGTTGATGCCAGCAAGGGCATGTGGCCAGAACACTTTGTCCCTGTTACCTAGTGGTGGACCTATCTAGGCATGATATAGGCTCCACCAGTGTCAGAAAATTATTTATACACTCCTTTGTCTGACGAGTGTTTGTCTAACACGTCCTTAAGTAAATTCACGTAAGTCTCTTAGGAGAATTTGGTGTAACTGATACGCCAACTCACCCAGTTATTATTTGCCTATCTCCTAGCTAATTCCCAATTGAACTGGCCAATTCGTAAAGGTTACTTAGCTAGAAAGAGTCAGACAACAGATGACAACGAGCCTGATGGCTAGATCGGTTGCCTGTGCTTCCGAGCGTCCTTGAGGTATTTACAGCGTGCTAATTCGACGAGTTTTGGTAGCAGAGTGACTAACATGGCAAGCTTCTTCCCCTCATAGGATTTGATGAGTTGCCAACTATTTATTAATTACAATGCTAAATACAGTTAGATTACATAATGATATGTACGAGGCGAATCAAACTAATTAATCTTAGTTTTAATTAAACTAAAGCCAAGCCAAATATTCCCTTTATCTATGTAAATATGTTAAACCTACATCTGCTTTTTATGTGAGGCTTTTCATCCTCAGGACACGTCATCTACCACGCAGATGCAGTTTAGGTCAATGGAACTTTCCAAAATAATTACATGTATTTACGATATAGTTGTCCACAAAGGTTAAACACAGTAACATTTAATTTATTAATAATAAGAATTATTAAAGAGAACGCAATCTCTGGGTTATAAAAACCGCTTGAACAGTTATTAACGCTCTCCAGGTTTTCCTCTGCTTCTAACCAGGGACGACTATTTTAAAAAGTAAGGAGTGCAACCGCTCTGGGGGAAAATATTTCTCACAGTTTTGAGACCGGGCGAAATATGATATGCTGTATCGTGTAATGTGAACCTTAGGCAGGAGTTCTTTACATAGGTCTCGAGAACCCTGTGCTGCGGCTCTTCTAGATCGCGCATCTTGACCCATTTGGTCTCCACCACTCTCTGTCTCCGGGGTAGCCATTAACTCAAGGGATACCAGTTTATCAATAGTATTTATGCTGGTATGTCCCCTATATTTTATTTTTACGAGTCTCAGCACCCCCTCTGAATCTGGATGCGTGGAGATCACTTTAGCTAATGGCCACTGGGATCTTGGTTGTTCTGTTATTACTAAGACCACATCTCCTATGTTTATAACAGACTCGTTGCTCGCAGCCTGAGCCCCATGAAATCTTTCTCATAGGCTCAAAAGATATTCTTCGCTCCAGTGTCTATTCCAATACCCATTTCAGATTCAATACCCTTTTCAGACGTTGATATCCCTCCCGCAGATGTTGTCGTAATTCATTATTTTCTATGTTGGGATCATTTACTTCCTCCTGGATATCCACACAAGGCACCGGATGGAGCTTTCTGCCATATAACATATAAGCCGGTGTCAATGCCTCAGTTGAAACACTAGTATCATCTAGATAGGTTAGGGGTCTTTCATTAATCCTAGCTTTAAGTTCAGTTATCACTGTTTTTAACTCTTGTGATCTTAGTTCTGTGTAAGGTTTTCCTAAGGCAATTCTTCACATTGCCAATCATTCGTTCGGTAAATCCATTTTACTATGGTGCTCTTGGAGCTATGAACTGCCAGGTACAGTTTCAGATTCCCAGCGCTGACTTAACCTTTAGGTCATTCATTATATTTAAATGTAGAGGTGCTGCTCCAACGAAATTGGTTCCATTGTCACTTATTAATTTATTAGGACAAGACCTTCTAATGGCAAAACTTCTAAATACGTTCAGGAGTGTCTCTGAACTCAGATCTTCTGCCATTTCTAGATGGACTGTCCCTGTGAAGGTGCATGTAAACAAACATATATACACCTTATGGGAAGTTCCCTCACCCGTAACAGTTATAGCCCCTGTGTAATGAACTCCAGTTACTTTGAAGGGCCGACTTACATTTACCCTATCCCTTGGTAAGGCAGGTGGCCCTGGATAGTCATATGGTCATTGTTCATACCTCCTACATGTAATGCAACCATTGAGATATTTCTTCATGATCTGTCTACCCTTAGGGATCCAATACCTTTCCCGGATTCGGGCCAAAGCCTCCGTGAAGAGTCATATCAAAGGCTTCCTTTACAATTATCTATCTATCTATCTGTAGCCCGACGCCCTAATCCCGCAAAGGGTGGCTGCAGACAAAAAGCCTCCAAGTCGCTCTGTCACCCACCATTTTTTTTTTTTTTTATAATAACAGAACGGAGGAAGGAAAAACAAATGGGAAAAAAAAAAATCCATACACCAGATTACTGGTGTCCTCTGTTCATAAAATATCTGTAACAGTTAGACTTGAACAGTTGTAGGTTGAAATTTGGAGGAAAACAACTCTGGGGAAGCGAGTTCCAGAGAGATGCAGTTCGGGGAATGAAAGAATTCTGATAGGCAGAAGTTCTGCAATATGGTTGAGTGACATTCCAGTCATGAGTGCTACCAGATGCCCGTGTAGCACGAGGGAAGGCATGGAGAGGTGGCACCATGGACGCAACTTCGTCTGAGCATTTGCCAAAAAAAATCTGTAAAATAATGCAAGGGAGGCAACATTCCTTCTTACTTGCAGGGGAGGTAGTTTATATGAATTGGCAGGGTTGTTAATGATTCTAACGGCTTTATTCTGAATTTTGTCTAGTTGTCTTAATGCAACCTCTCCACAACCATTCCACAAGGGTGAGCAATATTCAAGCTGAGAGCGCACATGACTTATAAATTATAGCTAACTGCTCGTCGGCGAAGAAGTTACGGACTCTGTACAATAATCCAAGTTTCTTTGAGGCGGTTTTAGCGAGTGATCTGACATGGGAGGTCCAGCTGAGGGCACTGTTAAGTGAGACACCAAGAATTTCAATACTTTTGGAGATGGGAATATTAGTAGCACTGAAGGTAATGTACGAATCTGGTAATATTTGTCTATTAGTAAACTGTATATATTTAGTTTTACTAACATTAAAAGAGACAAGGTTGTTTTGTCCCCATTCACTGATTGTAGATAGATCTTGATTTATGGAAATGGCTGTACTGAGTTGAGAGGTAGAGATATTAGACTTTGTAAATGGATATCTGAGTGTGAATGAACTATGTAGTGTTGAGTCATCTGCATATGAGTGAATGGGATTGTGAGTGACAGATAAGAGATCATTAATATGAACCAGAAATAGGGTTGGCGCCAGAACTGATCCCTGCGGCACGCCGGCGTTAATTGAGTGGTAATTCGAATATACATCATCTACTTTTACTCTTATTTTCCTGTCACTAAAATAAGAAGGAATCAAAGGAACAATAGACGTTAGTCCATAGCAAGGGAGTTTGGGCAGCAGGGAACGGTGCCATACTCTGTCGAAAGCTTTAGAGATATCAAGAGCTACTGCATGAGTTTCTCCAAAAAGATCAATTGATTGATGGATGGTATGAGTTAAGAGATTGAGTATGTCAAAGGTGGATCTTTCATGGCGAAAACCGTATTGTCTATCACTAATTAAGTTGTTGGATTCAAGATGTTTAACAATATGCTTATTAAAGTTTCAAATACCTTACCAAGAGAAGATGTGACAGCTTTTGGTCTGTAATTGGAGGGGTCAGACGAACTTCCTTTCTTCGGAACTGGGTGGATATTGGCTTCTTTCCATGAATTTGGGAATAAAGAAGTACGTATGCATAGTCTGAATACTTTAGCTAGGACAGAGGCAAGTTCAGGGGAACACTTTTTCAAAACAATTGGCGGAATTCCATCTGGGCCTGGAGCTTTGTTGGTAGGTAAATTGTCTAGGATGGATTTTACGAATCTTGTCTGTATTTTAAGTGGGGTAATTTCGGGAGAATCAAGTTCCAGTACTGAGACATTCTGGCTGGTATCATCTATGGTAGAGTTTCTTGCAAAGGTACTAGCAAAGATATCTGCTTTCCCACGTGGGTCATTTGTAATATTGCCATCTGAAGATTTTAGTGGGGGAATGGAAGATGACTTGTTAAAGTTATTATTGAAAGAATTAAGAGTTGACCAGAATATTCTATTGTCATTAGGGTTGTTAAGTAGTTTTGATGCTTGCTTTTGAAGAAAGTTTGATTTAGATAGATTTAATACAGCTTTTGCATGATTTCTAGCAATTTTAAATTGGGAGAGTGATTCAGATGTTTTTTATTTTAAGTAAGAGTTATATGCTAATGACTTTTGGGCTGTTGCTCTGGCACAATTGTCATCAAACCATTTTGGAGAGTTTGATCTTTTAGTGAATTGTTGACTTGGTATGAATAAATCCATACCAGCTAGTATTAAGTCGCAAATGTGGGACTGGGTAGAATTGGGATCACTAGAGAAGAAAGAGTGCCATGGAACATCAGCAAGATAATTTCTAAATCCATCCCAGTCTGCCCTGTCAAAGTGCCATCGGGTCACCCTGACAGGTTCGGAATGGGGAGGTGTAGGAGAGTTAACTAATGAGGCTTTGATGAGATTGTGGTCAGAGGATCCAAGTGGTGACAGTACCTCTATCCTGTATTGATCTGGATTATTTGTCAAGAATAAATCCAAGAGATGGGCATTATGGTCAGGATTATCAGGTATTCTGGTTGGTTGCTTTACCAACTGGGTGAGATTAAACGATTCCGCAAACAGCTCATATTCTAGACCAGCGTTGTCAGTCCAGGCAGAATGCAATAACCATTCAACATTGTGTATGTTAAAATCACCCAAAATGGTAATTTCATTGCCAAGGGCAAGGTCAAGGTTACTCAACTGAGTGGATATGGAATCAAACACACTGGGTTCCAAAGAAGCATTGGGGGAACGATAAACTATCTATCTATCTATCTATCTATCTATAGCCCGACGCCCTAATCCCGCAAAGGGTGGCCGCAGACAAAACTCCTCCAAGTCACTCTGTCACCCACCTTTTGACTCCCCTCCCCCCAACTCACCCCCCCCTCCCTCATATACCTCTTAACTCCATCCCTCCACCTCATCCTCGGTCTACCTCTCCCTCTTCCTCCCTCCACCTCACCTACATACACCCTCTTAGTCAGTCTTTCATTCTCCATTCTCTCCACATGTCCAAACCACCTCAGTGTATTTCTCCTAATCTCAACCGCATCCACATCCACCCCACAAAGTTCCTTCACTTCTTCATTCGTCAACCTGTCCCTCCATGTCACTCCATACGCACCTCTCAAGTAAACTCATTTCCACTGCTCTCACTCCTGACTTGTTCCCCTCTTGCAAGGTCCATGCCTCACTTCCATACGTCAGGGTAGGGATCACAATACTATCATGCAGTGACTTGTTAAAAAATCACTGCTTTCAGTGAACCAACAACCTTCCTTCCCTGCTGTACCCTTTCACGCACTTCATCCCCCAAAGTTCCATCCTTACTCATCACACTACCCAAGTACTTGAATGCACTCACACTCTCCATATCCTCACCATCCAACCTCACTGTACATTCTGTGAATTCATTCCTCTCAAACACCATAACTTTACTTTTGTTTACATTAACTTTCAGCTTCCTCCTCCTACACACTGTCCCAAATTCATTCACCAAACCTTGCAACTCCCATTCATCTTCACTCAGCAATACTGTATCATCAGCAAACAACAACACCGGAATCTTCCAGATCTCACTCTCAGTCATTAGAGCCACCCCCACATCCACTGCCCTACCCTGCACCTCCTGTACAACCCCATCCATGTATATGTTAAACAGCCATGGAGACATCACACAACCCTGTTTCAGTCCCACACTGAGATAAAAAAATTCTCTCAGCTCACCATCCACTCGCACCGTAGCCCTAGCTCCTTCGTACATACTCTTCACAGCATTCAACGATTTCTCATCCACTCCATATATTCTTAATACCTTCCACATACCTTGCCCATCTATTCTGTCATAAGCTTTCTCCAAGTCCATGAAAGCAGCATACACTTTCTTTCCCTTCTCTAGATACTTCTCCACTGAACATCTTAGAACAAATATCTGATCTACACACCCTTTTCCCTTCCTAAATCCCCCTTGTTCTTCTCCAACTCGCTCCTCTGTCATATACCTAATCCTATCAATGAGTATTCTACCATATATTTTACCAGTCACACTAAGAAGGCAAATACCCCTATGGTTACCACATACTTCTCTCTCCCCTTGTCCTTTATATAAAGGAACAGTTATACCTGATTTCCAGTCCTCTGGAACCCTTCCCTCTTCCCAAGCCAATCTACACAACTTCCACATCCATTCCACAACAATCTCACCTCCATACCTCAGCATTTCACCACACACTTCATCAATTCCTGGGGCCTTCCCCAACTTGATCTTCTTCGTTGCTTCCCTTTACAATTAACTGTACAAAATATCACTTCTTAGGTAATAATATGGGATGTCTAGTTTGGAGAGGCAAATCAGCCTTTGTTATTCGGCCCCGACATCTAATTAGACCCTTTCCGTCTAAGAACAAGCGTAAATCTCTTATCAGCTTGTTCTTGTTCGGGGTGCCTTTGCCTAAAAGGTCATATATCTCTCCGTAATAATTCTCTTGTATCATTTTCAGCCAATATTTCATGCGACCTAACTTCTGAAACCTCCCTTTCTTATTAAAAAATTCAGCAACTAATTTAGTAGTGTTAATAAGTTGTCTTATTGATGAGAATCTGCTAATATCAGTTACTTCTGGCTCAGGTATTACAGGATCCAAATTTACTACACCGACCTCAGCAATACTATACTGTTTCTGCTCAGGCCGATCTTTAGTGAGTAACCATTTAGGACCTTTAAACCACAAGTTATCTTTGATCAGTCCCTTTACAGTGAACCTCTCGAGAGCAGATCAGCTGGGTTTTGTTTAGAGAATACATGCATGAATTTAAATTTGGAAGACAACTCTAACAGTCATCACTCTATTGCAGATGAAAGGAATTTTACTGTCTTCCTTCCCTAACCAGTAAAGACAAATCTCACTATCAGTCTACAGTATATATAGATATCCTCAAACCGAATATCAAGAGTAGTGGTTAAATACCTAGCCAATTTAGTTCCTACTTCTATGGAAGCCAATTCCATTTGAGGTAGGGTTCTTCCTTTAATTGGCACAACTCTGGCTTTGGACATATTAATCTTACTATCCTCTCCTATTACGCAGTAAGCCACTGTTCCATATGCCCTTTGAGAAGCATCACAAAATATGTGTAAGTGGGACTTTTCATTACTGTTTATTTTCCTGGGAATACAAACGCTTGATATGGTTTCAAACTCCCTTCTGATCTGTTCCCTTTGTTCCACATATGTCTCACCTAATTTAGAGTCCCAGTCTAACTCCTCTCACCAAGCCTCGTGCACCAAACATCTGCCCCCAATAACTATAGGACTGACCAATTCTAATGGGCCAACTAACGTGAAGACCTGACTTAACAAGGACCTCTTGGTGAGAGTGATATCAGAGAACTTAATTGGTTTCAAACTTATTTCATCAGCTCCTGTATCCCACTTAAGACCCAACACTTTTCGAGTTTTGGGAATGTCATTATTTGGACAGTCCTCTTGTATTTGATTCCTCAAAAGCGGTGAATTTGTATTCCAGCTCTGTAACGGCAAATCTGCCTTCCCACATTCGGAATGGACTACTTCATAAGCTTTCAATGCTTCCGACTCTGTAACAGCAACATCTTGCAAATTATCCATGTAAAAAGCCTGCCCTATTTCTGGGCACTTGGCATTTTCAAAATGATGCTTTAAAATGTTGCAAAGTAGAAAAGGACTAGCACGAGAGCCAAAGAACATCGATCAGAAACAGTAAGCTTTCAGTGGAATATCCTCATTTTGAGGGTCCAGCGGCCAGAGGAATTTTGTAAATTTCCTATCCTCCTCTCTCAATCCTATTCTGAGAAAGGCCTTACTAATGTTTGCTGTATAAGCATAAGGTTTCTCCCTGAATCTTAGCAATACATTCCCTAATTTCTGTTAGTTAGGTCCAGAGTATAGGCAATCATTCAAGCTAGCTGGTCCTTTGGACGCTTTACTACTGCAATTGAAAACTATCCTTATGGAGTAGTTGCTGAATCCTTGCTTACAGCATGATGTGGCAAATTATGTCCCTCCTTATGGTTAACAGGGAATTCTACCTCTTCTATAAATTGATTCTTCAACTGATCTTTTATAATATTATCATATATGGTTAGACGTTCTGGTTTATCTCTCAACTTCCTTAGAAGAGAATTTAACTAAGCCTTAGCTGCTTGGTAATTTTTTGGGTAACTCCGAATGATTTAGTTTCCATGGTAATCCATCCCAATACTGTCCATCCTTAAATTCCACAGACTGGTTATGCTGATTCAAAGTTATTATATCTTCAGGGGCTGGTTCTTCAAAGTTTATTCCTACACTGTCTAGGTCCCACAATTTGTGTACAGGTTCAATATTCTCATCCAGTGAGTCTTTTATCTGAGTAGGCTCTAGTTCTGTACCTATTCTAGCTACCATCAATGACTGTGTGGGGGTAACAAAGATCGAGTCTACTAGTTTAGCCTCTCCCTTAACTTGTTTTGGAAAAGGCAACTGACCCATAATAAGGTTACCTCCTGGACTCTTGAACAACTGTACCTTATTCTTCTTGAAAGTCCTATGTAGGAATCTTCCACAATAATCAGAACCAATTACCATTTTTATGGGACCCACAGTATCTGATTCTACATTCCGTTTAGCCAACTTTTTCCCTGAGCTTTGTAGATGATCAGAGGTTTCCTTCAGTCCTTATATATATATATATATATATATATATATATATATATATATATATATATATATATATATATATATATATATATATACTTGTCTCCATATTATCCAGCACAGCTGCTGTTATACGGCATTTATATCTGCCTAATTGTATTACAGGTCTAACTAAATCAAAAGACTGAGCTTCCTTAGTACTTAAGAATCCTGTAATGGCTAGATTTACCTTGCCAATAAGAGGTAACTTTAATTTCTTCACAATGTCTGCAGAAATAAAGGTTTTCTGAGCACCCGTATCAGAGAGAATACATGCTAATAGGTTTCTATTCTCAATCAGTACCTTCACATCTGCTAATAGAACTGCAGCTGGCATTACTATTGGAGTATTCCCTTTAGCAATTGTCGCATTGACACTTGCAGGTTTAGGAACCTCATTTTTCATCCTTGGGGATAAAGCACTATGATGCTGATCCCTTTTACATTTGAAACAAAGATTTAATTTAGTCTTGCAGTCCTCGGAAGTGTGTCCGGAATTCATACAGATTATACAACATCCCAATTCCTGAAGCTTTCCTACTCTAGAAGCATAATTAGGATAATATTGACAAGATGCACTGGGATGTTGCTCACCACAATAAGTACAAATTTTCCTGTCATTTACCATGGAAGGTTTTACTTCTTTATTTTCATCAGCTTGTCTATTCCTTGCCTTTAATATTTTATCCTCAGCCTTTAAAGAGCTAAGAAAAATATTTATCTCTTCTTTAGGCACAAACTTAGCCTTCTCTGACTTAGGGGTCCCAACCTGTTGGTTAGTGAGTTTTTTCTTTATTTCAGTCTTCTGTTTAATCTCAGTAGGCTTTACTGTTCCTTGCAAGTCTTTACAGAGTTACATTACGCCTTCTTCAATCTCCTTACAGGAGAAATTATCCTTTTGGCACTTACTGTACAAGGCATCCTTGGTTTTTGGTGGAAGCTCTAAGGACAATTCTAGAAAGCACCCAGTTTGCTGCCTTAATATTTTCGCACGTACCTAAAGGCTTTAAATTACAACTCATAGCAATTCTAAAATTTTGCAAGGAATCAAAATCATGTTTAGGTATAGGTAATTCAAGTAGAGCCTTAAGTAATTGGGTGATAACTTGCTCCCTGTCTTCGTAGTTTTGTCTAAGAACAGTCAGTGCCACCTCAAAATTGTTTTCTTCCACTGGTAATTCTTTTATCAGCTTGCAAGCCGTTCCTTTGAGCTGTCCTAACAGATATGTGAGTTTGCTCACATTAGGGAGATCTGTTCTATCATGTACTAAGTATCTGAACTGGTCCCAAAAGGATTTCCAATTTACATCAAACTCCGAAAGCGTAATTTGTGGTAGTACAGCTTTACTCCGGTGTTCCACAACTTTTATTTCCGCGGCAGTCTCAGCCAATTTTGACTCTTGTAACTTCATTACGGTTAAATTTTCTTCTAGTTTACCTTCAAATTTTGCAGTCTCTTACTCTAAGAGATCTTTATCATCAGCTTTTACAATGGCCGCTTCTAAATTTACATAACCTTCATACTTAGTCCATCGGTCTTTAAGTATATTCAGGAGACTAATTTCTCCCTGGACAGAGGTGTTTCATCTAACGATTGTTTGCAATCATTTATGGTTCTTGTTACCCATCCTGCCTTATTGCTAGAAGATCTCTGTAACAAGGAAATAGATATGTGGACTGATTTCTAATTTAATAAATTAACCATTAATTTCACCCACAAATTTACCCCAGCTCAGTAATCATCTAATAATTTTAAATTTTGAAGAGTGTAAAGATGGGTTTATGGTATTAACCCTATCTCTCTAGGTTGTTAAACCTCTAGGGTTATATCTTATCCCTACACTCAGTCTCCAAATAACCCATATTTCCCGGGCTCAGCTAATCATTTTAAATTTTGAGTGTAGGGATTAGGTCCACAATATCAAACCTATCCCCCTGGATTGTTAAATCTCTAGGGTTGAATCTTATCCCCACACTCAGTTTGCAAATAACCCATATTCCCTGAGCTTAGAAATATTTATTTCCTAGTATATCTAGGCCCACCCATAGCTTGTATAGCACAGAACTGACCCTTTTTTCAATTCTGTGTAATTTATAAATTTCTGAAGAACCGCTTCTCTGCCATGATGTTTCCAATTTATCCCATCGGCTCTTAATGTTGCTTGGAAAGGTTTTGCATTGAAGTGGATAAAATCCTTCCCCTTCCTAAGTCTTCGCAACTTCCTGTTCAGGGCTCTGCAAATTAATTTATAAGTACCATAGCAAACTGGAGAACCATATGGTAGGTTTCTAGGCTCAAGAAGGGTTATGGTCACCGAGGATTTACATGAACCTTCTATGGCTCCTACCATGGCTAGAATATTTTCCACAATTTCATTAACTTCCACATCTTCATGGATATCATTTCCCCCCAGGAAAAGGATAATGCGGTCATGCTTCCAATCTAATATGGCGTCTAGCCATTCATCATCAGAGAAGGAACTTGCCCTCTTCAACAGAAAGTGGTAGTAGACTATGCCCAACGAACACAACCTTAAAATTATTCAGTGCTTCAGCACACATCTGTTATCCTCACTCTCAGGGGCACCAAAAAATTATGTTTGAAAATTATTTATACACTCCTTTGTCTGACAAGTGTTTGTCTAACACGACCTTAAGTAAATTCACGTAAGTCTCTTAGGAGAATTTGGTGTAACTGATACGCCAACTCACCCAGTTATTATTTGCCTATCTCCTAGCTAATTCCCCATTGAACTGGCCAATTTGTAAAGGTTACTTAGCTAGAAAGAGTCAGACAACAGATGACGACGAGCCTGATGGTTAGGTCGGTTGCCTAGGCTTCCAAGCGTCCTTGAGGAGCTTATTTACAGCGTGCTAACTCAACGAGTTTTGGTAGCAGAGTGATCAACATAGCAAGCTTCTTCCCCTCATAGGATTTGAAGAGGTGCCAACTATTTATTAATTACAACGTTAAATACAGTTAGATTACATCATGATATATACGAGGCGAATCTAACTAATTAATCTTAGTTTTAATTAAACTAAAGCCAAGCCAAATATTCCCTTTATCTATGTAATTATGTTAAACCTACATCTGCTTTTCATGTGAGGACACGTCTTTACCACGCAGATGCAGTTTAGGTCAATGGAACTTTCCAAAATAATTACATGTATTTACAATATAGTTGTCCACAAGGGTTAAACACAGTAACATTTAATTAGTCAATAATAAGAATTATTAAAGAGAACGCAATCTCTGGGTTATAAAAAACTGCTTGAACAGTTATTAACACTCTCCAGGTTTTCCTCTGCTTCTAACCAGGGACGACTATTTTAAAAAGTAAGGAGTGAAACTGCTCTGGGGGAAAATATTTCCCACAACCAGCATAGTTTCCTGGATCAGGGTGGAGAAGGGGCTTCGGTCTGTGCTTTAAGGTACAGGGCATTGTAGTTCCCAGGCTGCCACTTTCGCCCAATAGAGATAGACCCGAGCTTGGAAGAAGTGCCCTAGGAGGCTGCCCTATCAGTGGGTGTATAACGGTGGGGCACTTACAGCGCCAAGGCATGCTTCGAGTCCTTGTGGCTGTGCTAGTAGGGTTCCCCAAAGCCACTGCCACAGCCACTGGTCATGGCTGGCAGGATATGAGTCCCAGGCCCCATACCTGGACTTGGGACTGTGCAGTTGGGCAGAACTTGTGGTATGTCTCTCTCCTTTATTTACACTTACTTAACCCGACCCATCCCGACCACTTTTCCACCACTGACTCCCCCCAATCCCGACCATTTTTGGAATTTTTTTTTTTTTGGCTCAAACCTCCGCTTTTGGTGAGAAACATCGAAAATTCATAGAGAAATCGCTCACCTGAGGTTTAAAATACTTGATACAGGTAGGAGTGCCTCCTTACCTTACTGGGTTTTCTAACAGGCTGGCACCAAAGAAAACGAGTTGTATGGGAGGATAAATATTTCACACCACTCATAAACGGTATTTATTTATTTACTTGGTACGAATTTATATGTAGTATGAGAGTATATTGGTTTTCAAGCAGTAATATAGGCATTATAAGCATTGTTTCACTCACTAACTCACCACCATACCTGACCTTTTTTTGCCACATTACCTGATCATCATTTCTGACTGTTTCTTCCTCTAATGCTATGTAAAGTTTGTCCTCCACATTGTCATTGACTGGGGAATCACTCTGGTCCTGAATTTCGTACCGTGGCATGACATGGCTTTACTGGCCAGGTCAGTGATAACAGGTGAATTGCTGAGACAATGGTGTGCAGGGGGGGGGAGGAGGTCATACTGGGTAAGACATTGTCCCTGCCTGGCATCTTGTAGAGCAGTGGTTCCCAAACTGGGGGCCATATATCAGAATGTAGGGGGCCATAACCTGAACCGAAGGAGTTTAGCGAGTAGGTAGTCAGTGGAGAGAACTTACACAGGTTCAGTACAGGTTTGTGCAGTGCCTTGTGCCAGACACATAAGTAATACGTCTTTTTTTTTTTTTTTTTTTTTTTTGCCTGTGTAGTTACCTTTTTTCTATCTGATTCTGTGTTGTTAACATAAAATAAGGCATAGAGATGTATTAGGGGAGTAATAGAAAAATTTTAAGGCATCTTTCCTATCACAACCATCATTCCGATCGTCAGTATGGGTTCCGTCAGGGACGCTCCACTGGCGATCTTCTCACCTACCTTTCAGACTCCTGGTCATCCTCCTTTCGGGACTTTGACGAAAGCTTTGCCATTGCACTTGACATCTCAAAGGCTTTCGATCGAGTCTGGCATAAATCTTTAATTTCCAAACTGCCCTCCTACGGTTTCTATCCTTCTATCTGTGCCTTCATCGCTAGCTTCCTTTCTGGTCGTTCTATAGCTGCTGTTGTAGACGGCCATCGTTCTTCTCCTAGATCTATCAACAGTGGTGTTCCTCAGGGCTCTGTCCTATCACCAACTCTCTTCCTTTTATTCATCAATGATCTTCTAAGCTGTACATCTAACCCTATCCACTCATACGCTGATGACTCCACCCTTCACCTTTCCATTCGGTTCCCACAACGCCCATCTCAACAGTTACTTCAACAAACAAGGGATGAGGCTATGGCACACCTAATGTCTGACTTGGCTCGTATCTCTGACTGGGGTAAAAATAATATGGTTGTCTTTAATGCATCTAAGACTCAGTTCATACACCTATCAACCCGACAAAATCTTCCACAGGTATACCCATTAATGTTTAATAATATTCAGCTTAATCCTGCATCATCCTTGAACATGCTTGGGGTTTCATTTACTCAGGACTTATCTTGGAAAGATCATATTACATCTCTTGTAAAATCTGCTTCCAAGAGATTGGGTGTGCTAAGCCGACTCCGCTCTTTCTTTACCCCTGCACAATTGTTGACTCTATACAGGGGTTTTATCCGCCCCTGTGTGGAGTACAACTCTCATGTGTGGGGAGGCTCCCCACATACAGCTCTTCTCAATAGGGTGGAGTCAAAGGCTTTTTGTCTCATTAACTCTCCTCCTCTTACTGACTCCCTTCAACCTCTGTCTCTTCGCCGCACTGTTGCATCTTTATCTCTTTTCTATCGCTACTTTAATGGTCACTGCTCCTCTGAACTGTCTGCTTGCATTCCTCCACCTCTATGATGGGCGCGTAGCACCCGTCTGGCAGCAAACTCTCATCCCTTTTCTGTCCAACTCTCTAATGCAAGAGTTAACCGTTACTCCCAATCTTTCATTTATGCAACAGGTCAGCTCTGGAACTATCTCCCTCTATCTGTATTTCCTGCTGCCTATGATCTCCAGTCTTTCAAACGCAGTGTGTCCAGGCATCTCAAAATGATCGGATCTTGAATTTGGCTCTCTATTGTATTTTGTTTTTCTCTTGGAGGGAACTGTTACTGCGGGCTCATGGCCTTTGGTTCCTTCTTCCTCGCATAAAAAAAAAAAAAAAGATAATTTAACTCAATCTAATTCTAAGGCTTCCTAAACTATGGATTCTGTATGATAACCTGGTCTTGAATCTTGAGTATCAGCAAGGATGTTCACATTTTTCAGTTAACTATCCATTCACAGTTGCAACATTGATCACCGTGTGCGCCTCCCCATATAATCAGTTTGTGCCCACCTGTGAATACTTTAATAATTATGTATATATAAGATTCAGCTAAGACAAAATACACATTTCTTTATTAATACTTAACAAGAGAGAAAATAACAAATGGAATTAATAAAATTACAGGATTTGCTAAAGTGATTTTTATATGGACATGATGAGCGTAGGACTGTAGTGTAGACAGTCACTGTAGTCATGGGTTATGGTTGGGGAAGGGGGGCCATGGACAAGGATCATGTATGAAAAGTGGGTAACGACCAGAAAAAGTTTGGGAACCACTGTTGTAGAGAAAGGTGTCGCGTGTATACATACCAAAAATCACTCGCGAAAATTGAAAATTGTGCAAATTAGGGACCTTGCAATTGATTCGCGTTTATGTACGTCGACGGGATTGGCAGTGACAAAACGTGTGGACATTAAAGAACGTCGACGGGACGCCGCAGGTTAAAGGCCGCCTTCAGCGGCCTCCACTCATTGTCAAGCTAGTTCCTATTTTCAGTCGAATGGTAACAAAAATTTGAATTACTCATGCTGTGAGAGAGAGGGAACAAGGAATTAGCCTTTTTTTTTTTTTTTATCCTGCTGGGACACCTGTTGAGAAAAGAGAGAGAGAGAGAGAGAGAGAGGATAGCTGTGCTTGCCATTATACTAAATTATAGTACAGCATTACAGTGTGCAATTTTAGGAGTGTAAGGAAGGAAGAATGAGAGGCAAGAGAGTGATAATAGAACAAACAGGTCACTCTTCTCTTTTCTGTCATGCTGGTAATTTCAATGCAGGGCCAAGAACGAATGCAGTAAACACATCACTCTTCTCTTTTTTGTCATGCTGGTAATTTCAATGCTGGACCAAGAACGAATCCAAGCCCTCCACTAAAAGCATATACTAAATTTGAAGCAGAAGGCCAGAAATGAGTCATAACTCCACAACCGGTGGCTTGATTGGACTGAAAATTGTTTTATTCTTCAAGTTCGAGCATTTTAATGGTAACTTGCTCTAACAAAACTGTGCTATGTTGCGCTGTTTTTGCTGTGTTATAGTAAGAAAAAAACAAACATACAGAAATAAGATAATTGTAATATAGATTATTGACATTACAAAAAACAATGAGAAAATGCACAAGCCTGAAACATGATAGCCTAAGGGCATCTTGGAATGTTGGCAGTTTGAAAGGTAGAGTGAGGAAAGTAGATGAGGCCTTTAGCAGGTGTGCGACTGTTGGCCGCGTACGGGAGATTACGTACAGGGGTGGATCAGCCAGATGATTGCTGGGAGGGATTGTAGATATATGCTTTTTTTATGCTAGAAAGAAGGAACCAAAGGCTGTAAGCCTGCAATACTGTTCCTTCCAAGTGAAAAAGAAAATACAAGAGAGAGCCAAATTCCAGATCCGATCATTTCAAGATGCCTGGACACACTGCGTTTGAAAGACTGGAGATCATAGCTAGCAGGAAATACAGACAGAGGGAGACAGTTCCAGAGTTGACCTGTTGCATAAATGAAGGACTGGGAGTAACGGTTAACTCTTGCATTAGAGAGTTGGACAGAAAAGGGATGAGAGTTTGCTGCAAGGCGGGTGCTACACGCCCGTCGTAGAGGTGGAGGGATGCAAGCAGACAGTTCAGAGGAGCAGTGACCATTGAAGTAGCGATAGAAAAGAGATAAAGATGCAACAGTGCGGCGAAGAGATAGAGGTTGAAGGGAGCCAGTAAGAGGAGGAGAGTTAATGAGACGAAAGCCTTTGGCAGAGAAGTGCAGATGTAAACAGTAGTGTGGGTATGCTGGTTAAGGAAAATAGGTAGAATATGTAATGAATGTAATGAGGGCCAGTGAAAGAATTATGGTAGTGAAAATACTATTCAGTGGGCTGACAAAGGCATTGATATCGGTGTATGCTCCACAGGCTGGTTTGGACGATGTAGAAAAAGATAGATTCTGTGACAGCGTGATACATGTAGCAAGTGGTATGGGGGATGATGAAACTGTGGTTTTGTGAAGGGACTTGAATGGTCATGTAGGTGAAGCAGCTCAAGGTTATGAAAAGGTACATGGGGGATGTGCTCTATGGCATGAGGAATGTGGAAGGGGAAAGGATACCCGATTTGGGAACATGCATTTTAGGAAGGTGGAGAGTAGAGTGATTACTTACGAGTTTGCGGGAAATAGTAGGCAGGTAGATTATATCCTTATTAGGAGGCTAATAGGTGGTTGGTGATGGATGTTAAAGGGAATGAAGAGTGTGTGCAGCAACACAAATTACTGATATGTGACACGGTGCTTAAGGACCAGGTGGTAAAAAGATGGACCTATGCACATATAAGGAAACTATGAAAGTTGAAAAATCAAGCTGTGTGATGCCTTCCATACAGAGATGAGTAGAGTGGTGCCTGAAATGGGAGCTGTTGACAGTAGTGTTAAAAAATAGTACAGAGCTCTCAAGAACAATCTCCTGAGAGTTACTGATTTACTGTGTGATGGATAAGGCCCCCCCCACCACCACCAGACAAAAGTAACATGGTGGTGGGATGAGGGTGTAGAAAAGAAGTGTTTTCCAAGAATGGAACGGGGTGGTAACAAGTAGAGTACCTATATACTGAGAGTAGCGACAACTCCCGATAGGACACCATTTTCCTGCCAAATGCGCGGCGCGCACCGACTCCCTGCCCGGCGACCTTCTGTCCTCTCTCTCTCTCTCTCTCTCTCTCTCTCTCTCTCTCTCTCCAGCTGGTGACAGTTGGTATAAATACTGACGAAAGCATAAAGTCAATCGTCTGGGGTGGGAACCAACTTCTAAATCAGTCTTATGTGAGGTATGGTATGCTTAATGAATGTTATCATGTTATTTGCTGGAAGTTTGTTCCTCTCTGCCGTAGAAGTAAATGAACTGTCGGTGTAAGAGGGAACCACTAAAGTAGATAAGAGTATCAGGACGGGTTAATCATTGAGAATGAATTTGCGTAAGAAGTGATGACTCACAAATTCACGGTTTTTTCATACTGTGTTGATATTAGTTGTTTATGGTTGTTTATACATATCTTGCATATGTATTATTATACTTCCTGTTCATATGAGTGCATTGTGTTACTTGTGTATTATGTACATGGAAAAAAAGTATTATTCACAAAATAATAGTGCGCTATTCATACCAAGGTAGCCTACCATTATACTATCCTACTTTTATACTATCGTATGCAACTGTTCATATGTGTATGACGTTTACCTTTCGTGTGTTTATCACATGTCTTGTGTTTTTACGCATATTCTTATGTGCATTATCCGTACAGAATCTTTTGATGTGTATTCTACATATACTCTTCTTAGTTTGTGTGTTGTGACAATACGTGGAACGTGCATCGTGTTTTTTTTTCGTGTGCTACTGTATACGTGTACTACGTGCATTTTATGTACTGTATATTATGTGGACGTGTACCTACGTAACTCTTCAGTCAACCGTCTATGAATGTTACAAGTTTCTAAGGGGTCCAGTATAACACACAGTTTACCTGAGAGTACCTATATAGGTACTCTAGTTTACTTCTAATGTTATCATTGGTTACTTAGAAGCTGTAACAATTTTTCACGTGAGTCTGAAGTCAGCATAATAACCTTCACAGATGAAGGTCAGCTGGACTTGTCGGTGACAGAGAGTGATTCTTTGTACAACTTTACAGGCTACTGTGTTCACAGTGTAAAAAACACGGAGACCACCTGTGACGAGTGCCTGGGAGATGTAATGTCATCACCCCATCAGACAGCTCATAAAGCAGCAGACCTCACTTTACTCAAGGAATACAAAAAAGAAGGACTTATAAAGTATATGAGATGCTGCATAAAGTCGAGCTGATGTTCCGGAAAGGTCAGTGTGATTTGACAGGAAAGGATAACATTAAGAAAACCCTGATGAATGAAGCAGTAAACCTAACCAAAAATTATGATATTCCTACCAGTCACAGCCTCAAAAACAAACTTCTAAGCAAGTTTATCAATGCTCGCTTGCATTTCTGCTGCAAAAAGATTAATGAAGAAGAAAAAAGAAACACAGAAGAAAATACAGAACTCAGTAAAAGTGTTGCCATGAGGAAACTTGTACAGAATGTAATGAAGTCCTGTCCCTCAACAGGTTACTGCTATAATATAGTATATTGTTAAATAATCCCATATAAACATTGATTGTAAGCATCCTACTTCTCATTCATCATCTTCTCTTATATTATGCTTTCGTCAGTATTTATACCAACTGTCAACAGCTGGAGAGAGAGAGAGAGAGAGAGAGACAGAGAGACAGAGACAGAGAGAGAGACAGAGAGAGAGGACAGCAGGTCGCCGGGCAGGGAGTCGGTGCGCGCCGCGCGTTTGGCAGGAAAATGGCGTCCTATCGGGGAGTTGTTGCTACTCTCAGAATATAGGTACTCTAGGTTTGGAGTTAGTGGATCCAGTGTTGACTTTGGCCTTTGTTTGACGCTCGTACTATGAGCAGGGCAATAGGCAGTGAGGGAAAGTGTCAGGTGTGTTGGGGTTGACTGCCGAAATGCTGAAGACTCCAGGAGATACATGAGTGGGGTTAGTTACTGATTTGATGAATACGATTATATAGAAATATGTAATTTCACATGACTGGCTGAAGACTATGATTGAATGTGTGTTCATGGGGGAGGGTGATGATTTGTAAAGAAATTATAGCGGCATAAAACATTTGGACCAGAAAATAAAGTTAATGGAGAGAGCTCTAGAAGATATGATTAGAGAAAGTGTGGATATTGATGAGATGGAGTTTGGGTTTATGCCAGGCAAAGAGACCACTGATGCCATATTCATTGTTCGACAGCTTTAAGAAAAATATATAGAGAAGAAATGGGCTCTGCACTTTTTGTTGATTTGGAGAAGGCCTTTGACAGTCCCTAGTGGAGTGGTGAAGTGGACAATAAGAAAGCTTGGGTACGAGGAATGGCTGGTTAGAATGATTATGGGTATGTATTGGGTTCTCACACCCTGAGAATGAATGCAAATTTGAGTTATGAATTTTCTGTGAATGTTGGTGAGCCCTTTATTGTTCATCAAGGTGCTTGAAGCCTTCTCACATGACTTCAGAGTTGGACTCCCGTATGGGTTTATTGTATGCCGATAACCTGGTGTTGACTACAGAGAATAAAAGGGAGATGGGGGAAAGATCTAGTAAGTGGAGAGATGTATGGGGCACAATGGGAGTAAATGCAGGTTAAAAAAAGGTTGATAGAATCTAATGCTGGTGGCGGTACTACCAAAGAAGAGGGGGAGTGGCCATTTGCCACAAGGGCGTGGGAAGTATTCCATCTTGTGCAGTGTTTGTGATAAGTGGGCGCATAAGAGATGTAGTGGTACAAGAGGTAGACAGAGAGATATTGCTGATTTCATGTGTGCCGTGTGTTGAGGAGAGCATGTGGAGATTTTCAGGTGTGAAATGACTGATCTTGCTGGTAAGTCTCTTGAGTGTTTGGAAGAGTTTTGTTACTGGAGAGAAATTGCTAGAGGTGGGGCTGAAGCCAGCTCTGTGTCTAGAGTGAGGAATGGTTGGAAAAAGTTCAGGAAACTGTTGCCTCTCCTGACACTGAGAGGGCTCTCCCTCCATGCGAAAGGATCTTTGTCTGTGGCATGTTAGGAGTATAATACTGCATGGTAGTAAGACGTCGGCAGTTTGGGAAGAGGGTATTTGTAAGCTCAATTGTACAGAATGAGAATGATTAGGTGGATGCACAGTGCGTCCTTGGGTGAGAGAGTCGGGGGTGGGGGCTAGGGTTACAATGCAAGAGTTGAGAGGAACGATGGGACTGGACTGTATTGGTGTTGTGATGACGAGGGGTTGCTTGAGATGGTTTGGGCATGAGGAGAGGAAGGGGGATGACAGCTGGGTGCAGAAAGTGTGAACATCAGGGATGGGGTTGCAATAGACAGAAAAAGACCTGGGATGAGATCATAGAGTGTGAACCCAGGGATAAAGGACTGAACGGGAGGCTGCCATAGACCGTGCAGTATGGACAATCGATATTAGGTGACCACGGTTGATGCATGCAAGCATATTGGAGCCTTTATAAATAAATCCACACACACACACACACACACACACACACACACACACACACACACACACACACACACACACACACACACACACACATATATATATATATATATATATATATATACACGAGGTGCTACCCAGAAGTTCCAGTAATTTGAATATTTTAGGAAAATAAGTTGCCTTACTTCCTATTTCTCACTGTTGCCTTCGAAGTCCCCTTGGGCATATATACAGTGGTCCCAGCGTTTTCTCCACGAGTCCGTGCATCCCTGGAAGGCTTCAGGTGTGATGGTCTTGAGCACCACCTGCGATTCTGACTGGATCTCCTCCATCGAGTCAAATCGACACCCTTTCAGTCGTAATTTCAGCACGGGAAACAGGAAAAATTCACAGGGGGAAAGGTCAGGTGAACAGGGTGGGTGGGGAATGACTTCAGTGTTAGTGGAAGCCAGGAACTACCAGTCAACATTTGACGTATGGCCAGGGGCATTGTCATGATACAGGACCCAATTCTTGTTCTTCCACTGTTCTGGACGTTTGCGGTGCATGTTCTCCCTCAGACGCTACAAAACTTCACAGTAAAACTTTCTGCTGACAGATTGACCGCGTGGGACAAATTCCTTGTGAACAATCCCTTGCATATCGAAGAACACGATCAACATTGACCTGACATTGCTGCGTCACTGGTCCGCCATTGCAAAACCGCCAAACCAGTTATACACCACGTTACAATAGTAAGTGTAACTCAACAACACGTCCACACCAGACAAGACCAGGGCCACACTGACGCTGCTGACTCCTAGTGGCAAAAGGCAAAACTGCAAACGGTTGGCTCCCTCTGTTCAAATTCCTGGAACTTTTGGGTAACACCTCGTGTATATAAATATAAATATATATATATATATATATATATATATATATATATATATAGATATATATATATATATATATATATATATATATTACCATCATCATCATCATCATCAGCCGTTTGAGTGTCCACTACAGGACTGGCCTATCCCGACCGAATTGGGGACAATACAGCCAATGTATCTCTACCAACTGGCTTAGGCTGTCTAGTAGAGATTGTATGTAGGTTGAGAAGCGCTTGTAAATGTAATTGTAGTGCTGGAGTGGCTTTGGATGAGTGTGTAGTCTGTGAACCAAGTGTAATCGGCCAGTGCAAGCCGACTGGGTGCAAGCGCACTTTATAGTATGCAACACTGGTTCAACCACAGCACCCCATATGTCCGCCAAAGCAGTACGCGGTCGGAAGAACGCTCCCAAAGTTTATTGCCCTGGCGAGGTGCGACCCCTCATTCTTCAGTGTACGAAAATGCACACTTGACCACTGTACCAAAGAGGCTCCATATATATATATATATATATATATATATATATATATATATATATATATATCTATATATATATATATATATATATATATGTATATCGAGGTGTGTGTGTGTGTGTGTGTGTGTGTGTGTGTGTGTGTGTGTGTGTGTGTGTGTGTGTGTGTGTGTGTGTGTGTGTGTGTGTGTGTGTGTGTGTGTGTGTGTGTGTGTGTGTGTGTGTGTGTGTGTTTGTGTGTGAATTTTTGCTATCCTCATCTCCTTGTGGTTTAATCTTACTATATTTTGAGATACCTATCATGAACCAACATTCATGGTGCAGTTATTCCTCTTACGTATTTGTGTTTTTTATATAAGAATTATTTACACGTTCATCAAGGTTTATATTGTATACATATAGGTATGTGTTCGTGATTTCACTTTGTTAGTCTAGCACAGGCTTTCCGGACAAGTGTATTATTCTTTACGTTTGTATATGTATATTTGTATGTATGAATGTTGTAGTTGGCGATGTATACATTGTATGGGTTTTCTTAATTTTTATGTTCATTGCTTATCACATTTTATTAATCTGTACATATGTATCAATATTTGAGTTAGTTACATAAACCAAAATAGTTTGTGGTTAGCCGGAAACACCACGTCAGGTGAGAAGCCCTACCCACACTCAGGTTAATCTGACCCATGAGGTTTAGTCAGTTACCCTACTCACGGATTAGTTGTTTGGCAACTCTCTTGAGGATGTTTTTCTAACTATTTTTACATTGCCTACATGCCCCTGCACATTTGTTCACCCGGAAGATGTCTTGAAATACAGGCGGAAGCTTGGTGGTCCTCTACATTTGATTTTCCTACGAGTTACATAGCTTATTTGCCATCACGTGCTCATGTGATGTGATATTGCACTCATATTCTATCTATCTATCTATCTATCTATCTATCTATATATATATATATATATATATATATATATATATATATATATATATATATATATATATATATATATATATATATATATATATATATTTGTGGTAGGTCAGGTGCGGGTAAGGGGATGGGTCTGTTATGATGTGGCAGGGGTAAACCAGTTCTGCTGTCGGGCCCTGCTGTGGATGTCACTGCTTGCATTGCGCAGTTGACCCTTGTGCGGTGTGATGCGGTGAGGATCTGTCCGTTCTCCCCTTTGGGGCTCAGATGCGAATGAATGTGTTTGAATGGATGAGTAAATGGAGAGTGAGTCGTCCTGTCTCGGCTACCTCCCTTTCCTTGAGGGAAGCAGCCTAGGTATATAGATAGATAGATAGGTGGGGGCGCTCACTATCCACTCACTCAATGTAGTGCTGCTCTCAGGTGTCTGCTCTGTCCTCTCCATCCTTCTTTCCTTCCATCATTTTCTGTGTTTCTTTCCTTCATTCTTTCCTCGTCTTTCTGTCTACGGATGACTTTACACTCCCTCTTCTGTCTTTCATTCCTTCATTCTTTCCTCTTCCTTCTGCCTGTGGGTGACCCTACACTGAGTGACAAGCCAAATGGTTTCCTGTACACCAGGAAACCATTTACTACACTGGGTGGTAACCATATAACCAAATTTTGGCGCCTGGTGGTTTAGTGGGTAATTATTGTGCTCCAATCGGATTAAGCCGGTGAAGGTTTATATCCAAAGGGTGGTTGGGGTTTATTGCTCACGTAATGCCACTTAGGGATGAGTGAGGCTGGTCACTCTCATCTCAAATGTCGGGACCAACTGCCTAGCCCCGGGCTCCTACGCTCCTCATGGGGCAACGTAGGATTGGATGATGGATATATATATATATATATATATATATATATATATATATATATATATATATATATATATACTGTATATATATATATAATGAGAGAGAGAGAGAGAGACAGACAGACAGACAGACAGACAGACAGACAGACAGACAGACAGACTGACAGACAGACAGAGTATGCCTGAGAGTATTTTCAAGGTGTAGCTTGAGGGAAATACGTGGTTCGATTTTTTCTGTTCTTGTTTAGACTTAGATGGCAATTGGGTTTAAGGTGAGATTTGGACAAGATATGTGTGTGTGTGTGTGTGTGTCTGTGTGATTGTAACGGAGTTGTTATAATTTCTTTGAACTTCTTTGTCTTGGTGTTTTACCTGTCTCAAGTTAATGAATTTGAATGTTTACTGTGTTGTTGCTGTAGCTGCTGTTTGTTGTCTGAGTTACTATATACCTTTCCTCTGACAGTATTACCCTACCAACAACGGCCATCTTCACGATGTGTTTGCAACTCCCCTCCAATCACTCAACACCATCAAGTCCCGTCCCACCGCTTCTAGTTCGCCGGTGCCTCTCTTTTTTCACTCTTCCTCACAAGCACATACCTACCTGCAACATTTCACACTTCACATTCCCATTACACCACCGTTCCCAGTCGTCCTTTCTTCTCACGTCGTCAAATCACCCTCTTTTCACCTTCTGACCCACCTACATGCCCACGAACAGTCTCACTTAAGAATTTTAATCAGAACTTTCAACAGACGAAACCAGTTTCGTATGAACCCCTCCATTCCGAAAATTTCTACACATTTCAATCTTATGGTTATAAACAGGCGAACGAGACCAGACCAGCATTTTGAAGCCTACTCTTACGCCATTACAATTATTGTTACATGCTTTAGACTTTTTTTTTCCGTACAAAGTTTACACCAGCTGCTGGAAAGCAAGCAGTTGATTTTGGTACCTGAATTAAAGTAGCTCCTACTCCATAGAAGGCATCAGCTGCACCATGGCTGACCTCGTAATAGGGACTGGTTTAGATATAATATGGAGTCTTTTTTTTTTTTTTATGCTATGTTAAGTTTATTCCACCATATCAGTACAAAACCACTTAGAAAGCATAAGTATTTATTTATGAAAAAAGTAATGTCCGGTACTATGTCATGTTTACTCTAACCTGGCTTAAAATTCCAAACTCTCAATCTTCACTGCTAAGTTTTATCAAGAGATTAACACTAAAATCTGATGTATTTAAAATAGAAGTGCTATGGATAGGATGTAGAACTGTAGCACTGTCTCTTTCTGACACTGAAATGCATGAAATAAGATGCTAAAGGACGAAACTATAGCCAGATTAGAGTAAAAGGAGGTAGGTCAAGTTAGGGTCGATGTGAAAATGGGACAGTGAACAGAGAATGGTTAGGCGACTCCGAGATCCATATATGTCTGTGTGTTTGTCTTTTTGTCCACAGTAATATCTATTTTATTTTACTAACATTTGTATATCATTCTAGCGCTAACTCTGTCTCTCTGGCTGCCTGCATTTCTGAATATTTCTGTAATCTATCTTTGTCACATGGTAAAGCTTTTGCGCCTTCTGCGTCCAAAGAAAATACTAATATTTCCCCGGGGGCGCCCAAGTTAGTTTTTACTCTCTGTTTGTGACAAGATTTGGATTATATCTTCCGCATAGAGAGAGAGAGAGAGAGAGAGAGAGAGAGAGAGAGAGAGAGCTTTGTACTCCATCGATTATTCATCTCATACCATTTTTAAAGGAGGGATGTTTTAGTGTTTGTTTAAGCTCTCCTCTCTATAGCTGAACCACCCCTCCCCTTCCCCCTCTGTACCTCACTTCCTTCTCCCCTGCCTCATTTTCTGCTTCCCTTACATTGAACTCCCACTCCTCTCTCTCTCTCTCTCTCTCTCTCTCCAATTTTCCCTTCACTTTCATGATACTTTTTCATCTTTCCCCTTCCTTTCTTCACTTCCCTTCGCTCGCTGTTCCTTCCTTTTTTGCTCTCTCTTTCAAACCTTAAATTTTCTCTAATTTTCCTCAGTCCCTTTCTCACATTTTCTCAAGTTAGTCTCTTCTTTATCCCCTCTTGTCTATTGCTATGTTACTATCGTCCCCTCATCCTCCATTTTCACCCTGTCTCCCCTTCTCTCATATACTTCCTGTCTGTTCCCTTCGTATTCCTTTTCATTTTCCCTCCTCACTCTTACCTCTAGATCCCTTTTCCATTCACTATTCCGCCCACACATTCTCGATATTTCCCCCTTGTTTCTTCCCTCACCATTTCCTTCTTCGCTCTCCTCTTCTTCCTCCCCTTCTTTGCTTTTCCCTTTAAGTCTCCTCTGTTTCTTTCACATCTGCCTCTTCGGCTCTTTTCTCCCCTCCCATCTCTCTTCACTGTCCTCCTCTTCTCCCCTCCCCTCCCCCTCCACTCCCCACTCCCATTGTCTTTTTATTTTCCTCCCTCTTAAGATAGCCGTAGAAACCATTATACTCCTCCCTCCCACCTTCCCGTCACTCTCCCATCCTCCCCACACTCCCCCATCCAACCCTCACCGCTCCATCCTACCCTCACGCCCCATCCTCCTCTCACTTCCCCATCCTCCTTTCATTCTACCACCTTCCTCTCACTTCCCCACCCTGCCCTCACACTCACACCCTTCTCTCACTCCTCCACCCTCTTCTCACTCCCCCACTCTACCCTAACTCCCTCACTCTCCGCGATCTTCTTCTCGTTCCCGTCCCCTCCCCCTACTCCTACTGCCTCAACACTTTCCTCTCTCTCTCTCTCTCTCTCTCTCTCGTATGTTCTAGTGACGTGTGCTTGTGTACGAGAGAGAGAGAGAGAGAGAGAGAGAGAGAGAGAGAGAGAGAGAGAGAGAGAGGGAGAAACAGAGAGAGAGAGAGAGAGAGAGAGAGAACCCCCTTCCCAACCAATGTATTCATTCATCCAGCCAGTGAGAAAGAGTGGGAGGGACAGAGACAGTGGTATTATGGGGGGACAGGAGGTTACAGTGGAGAGGAGAGCGATAGGTAGTGGTGGGGGGGGGGGCATGAGACAATGGTTGGTTTGGAAGATGGAGATCACAGTGACAATATGATATGGACAGCACAGGATAGAGACGGAAAGATTTGAAAAACGAGACGGTGAGGAATACAGGTAAGAGAGAGGCGACCAAGGATAGAGATGAGGATAGAGACACAGAGAGACACTGTCTTTCAGCAGTGGTGGCAAATCACCCTGGGGCTTCCCAGGCTAGGATCAGGGATAGCTCGGCTGGCTGAGGTGACCCTGTTAGCTGGGGTGACCTGGCTCAGTGCGGTGATACGATGATAGTACCATCATCATCATCACCATTATCATCAGTTATTCCTCGCCCTTTTTCTTCCACTGGGATCTTAGGTGCTCGGAGCTAGGACACTCAGTCCCGACATTTAAGGTGAGGGTGACCAGCCTCGCCCGTGCCTGAGTGACACTACATGAGCAACAATCCCAAACACCCTTGGGAAATATAAACCATTATGGACCCCATAAGGTTGGTGCAGCTTAACCTGTTACACCGTTAGGTTTCACTTGGCTGTATGGTTACCACTCAAATGGTTTCTTGGGTTACAGGAAGCCACATGGCTCGTCAGTCACTGTAGACTCACCTGTAGGTAGCACTACATAGGCTGATTGGATGGTGAACGACCCCACCTACCTTTATGGGTAGGCGGGGCAGTAATATACTTCTCTCATATGCTCTTCTGTCATCCTACCTGCCTCCGTCGACGCCATAACTTGGAACCTCGTCAGAATGCCATGAAAGAGCAGGAAGATTCTCTCTCTCTCTCTCTCTCTCTCTCTCTCTCTCTCTCTCGATTAGTCCTCTTGTTGTTATTCTGTTCCGGACATTTGACTTTTTCTTTCACTTTGATTTAACGGTAAGATGGTAAATTTAAGGAAAGTTGTGTACAAGAAAGCAGGATGTGCCATGACTATTGTGATGTCTTTGCGTGTTGCAGTAGGTGGAGACTCACCATCCACACACTCGATGTAGTGCTGCTCTCGGGTGTCTGGCCTTTCCTCTCCCCCATCCTTCTTTTCTTCCATCCTCTTCTATCTTTCATTCCTTCATTCTTTCCCCGTCCTTCTGCCTACAGGCGAATTTACACTCCCTCTTCCGTCTTTCATTCTTTCCTCTTCCTTCTGCCTATGGGTGACTCTAAGTGACAAGCCAAATGGTTTCCTGTACACCAAGAAACCATTTACTATGCTGGGTGGTAGCCATATATTTTGGTGCCTGGTGGTTTTGTGAGTAATTACGGCGCTCCTATCGGATTGAGCCGGTGAAGGTTTATATCCAAGGGATGGTTGGGGTTTATTGCTCACGTAATGCCATTCAGGGATGAGTGAGGCTGGTTACTCTCATCTGACATGTCAGGACCAACTTGCCTAACCCCGGGCTCCTACACTCCTCATGGGGCAATGTAGGATGGGATGATGAATGAAAAAAAAAAATGAAAAAAATGAATGTTGTCTGGGTATTGCATGTTTAGCTTAGTTCATAATTAAGTGAGTTAGTTAGTGGAACAACTTCCTAGGGATCACGCACCCTGAAAAAAGACAGAAAAGTACTGCAACAGAGGAAGATGATATGGAACAGATTTTACTAGGTAGAGACGAAAGGGGAAAGAAGATAGGCTTTGTAGGATAATCACGAATGTGATGGAGAATACTGCAAATGACAGCGACGAAATGGGATACAAAATAATGGATGAAGAGTGTAAAGATAGATAATAAATCCCGGTGAAGGACAGGGAATGGATGATACAGATCATAAAGGACAGAAATCAGAATGGAGACGATATGAGATGGGGATAAGGAGGTTAGTAGATAAGGGAGTGAGTAAAGGTCTATGTGAGTGGTGGAAGGATAGACAACTGGGTTACGTATAGTAGTGTGAATCTGTAATTAGATGGAGGATAGTGTGGATGGATTAACGACTGAGATAGCAAGGATTAAATCGAAGAGAGATAATGCTGGTACATGAAAGATGGAGAGAGCGTAGGATAGTTTGAAGATGGAGATAATGTGAATAAAGTAAAGACAGGTAGAGAGTGGGAAGGATTTAAGATATGAGGTTGTGTGGGTAGATTAAAGATAGAGAAAATGTGGACTTACTGAAAATACGGTGTTGGGTAAATTAATGAGACAATGTGGTAAGATTTTTAAAATTTGGACACATTCAGAATATAGTATAGACAGATTAAAAATAATATGGATAGACTGCAGACAGGAATGGCCCTCACAGATTAAACAAGGGACAAGTGTTATGGTGAAGGGACATGTGTTATGGTAGACAGATGTGGTGGTGAAGTGAAAGGTGTAGTTGTCAAGGGCTAGGTATTATGGTGAAGCAACAGGGGTGATGGTGAAGGACCAGGTTTAATACTGAAAGGGGTGTGGTGGTTAAGGGATAGGTGTGTTGGTAGAGACAGGTGTTATGGTGAAGTGGCAAATGTGTCGGTGAAGGAACAGGTTTGGTGGTTAAGGGACAGGTGTAGTGGTGAACAGACCGAAGTGGTGACGAATGGATAGTTTTGGTGGTGAAGGAACAATTGAAATCGAGGGATAATTGTGGGAATGGAGAGACAGGTATGGTTGATATGGACACTACGAGGGAGAAAGTACTTGAGGGAGAGATAAGCTTAGAGGGGTGTTAAACAAGTCCCAATGAGAGAGAGAAGGAGAGAGAGAGAGAGATTCAGTTTATGTGTGTGTGTGTGTGTGTGTGTGTGTGTGTGTGTGTGTGTGTGTGTGTGTGTGTGTGTGTGTGTGTGTGTGTGTGTGTGTTTTCCACACCACCCACGGTTTATGATTAGTTAAGTGATATAATGTAGCCACAAAACAATCTTCCTGAGTAGTCGCTCCATCCTGTCTCCTTTCAAACTCACATCTAAGGGATGAAGCCAGATGGGTGAGGATGATGAAGCTCAGGTGAGTAGGTGGATAGAGTGATAGATGGAGAGGATCTAAGAGATGGAGGTGATAAAACGCATGATGACTGGAAGGATCGAAAGGAAAGTTGGATGAAATATGGAGGGAACGATTGAGAATCAAAGGGTAGTGAGGGAGAATGTTATTTGTTGGATGGATGGAAGTAGCAAGAGATGAGAAAAAAACAAACAATGGATGGATGGAGGGAGGAATAGCAAGCTGATGGGTGTGTTTTTATTAATTTCTTTCGTTTTTTTTTTTTTTTTTTTTTTAAGTAATAAGAGAAATGGGTCGGGAAGGGAAAGAAAACATAAGGTAACCATGAGAAAAGTCGGAGGGTCAAAGTTTTTTGGGCTGATCCTCTTGCTGTTTTGTTCTGCTGCTTCCATAAAGAAATTGTGAGGTCGTGTGTGAGTGTAGTGTTGTTTTGTAGCTAGCCAACTGTATGCATAGTGTAACTGAGTCAGTCTGTATCTTGCTTAAACCATTTGGGAAGTTTTTATTATAATTTTTATGCATAGCAGTTGTTGCCGTGAATGCATGAATGTCTCGTTTTCTCGGTCCTCAAGAGTGTTCCATATTTTCTTGGCTTGTTTGTGTATTCTGATGTTTTACAGGTCTATGTCATTTAATGAAGCTGTTGTGTGGTGTGTATTTGGGTATCTATTGTCTGTGGCATATCCTAGTGTTTTGCTCTGTACTTTCTAGAGTTAGAGTAACTGTGTTTTGTTTTAGAGGATGTGTTGCGAATGGTGGACAGTTGAGAACCAGGAGAACGAAGGCTTTTATTATGTGGATCATGATTTTTGTATTTGTTTTTCAAAACCTAAGCACAATGGATAAGGCCCTAGGATTTCCCCTGTGTTTTTAATTTCATTAACTTAGATCTTGGGTGATTGTAGAGCCAAAGGCTGTGGCTGGAAATTTTGCGGTATTGTTTTGAGTGGCTTGAATTTTGACATTTTCTTGGATAGGTTTTTATTATTTCTGTTTCCTGCTTAGTTTCTGTGTTCATTTTATGGTTACATTTGCATGTGTACGTGATTATTTGTGTAATATCATCTGCATAACTTATGCTGAGTCCATTGCTTGGAGAAGGATGTCGTTTGTGTAAAGGATGAATAACACAGGGGAAAAGACACTTCCCTGAGCGACACCACAGCTCAGACTGAATCTGTCACCCACGAAATAATTTACTTCCAACTTTGCCCCCCTTACTTATAAGGCTGCAGAGCAGTTTCCTTATTAAATTAAGTAAGCTCAGTTGCAAGAACTTGTATTTAATTCTGGGGTGTCAAACCTTGTTAAATACCTTGGTAACACCTCTCAGGACTACGTGGCACAGTCCATCGTTTAAACTGTTCATTGCAGTTTGCCCTGTCATGATGGCTAGCGCTTGTGCCGTTCTTCGGTCAGCACAGAAACCTTATTGGCAAGGGTTGTGTATGCTTTGCATTTCTGTGTGCAGTCTTAGTCTGTTGTTCATGATTCTCTCTACATTTTTCCCGGTACTTCTAGAAGTGAAACTGGTCTGTGTTTAGGTAGTGTGAGTTTTTGCTTGCTTTTAGAATGAAAATTAGTGTTGATTGTTTAAATCCTCTGAGGAAGTATCTGGCTGAGATTGTGGTGCTTAGTAAGTATTTCAGTGTTGATAGCTGTTTTAGGTAGTTTAGGTAATATGGTATTATTCAGTCCACTTACTCTTGGGCATGTCTTTCTCATTTTGTTTACGTGTGTTATAATTTCATTGTTTGTGATGGGTCTGGTTAGGAATGTTGCTGTGATGAGGTGTGTGGGATCTGTGATGTTGTGTGGTAATGGTCTGTGTAAGTGTTTGGTAAGGTACTGTGCAGCAGTGAGTTTTGTGAAGGAAGGTTGTTCTTCTCCATTTTGGCTTTCTTCAAAGATGTTGTTTCATTGTCCACTGAACAGACATAATTTTCCTTCATCAATGTGTATTTTTACCTGCGGCGATAGTCTGCAGGTCAATGAATGGCCAAAGTTCTTCGTCTGCTTATGGTGGATTTGTTAAAAGTAGGCCTATGGAGACATAAAAGTGGTACCATATATGGTAATTTGACATGAAGAATCAAAATCTGCCATCAGCTAACACCTGAGGTGGCGCCATCTGGCGGCAAATTTAGTAAAGGTGCTTAATTTAAGCCTACTGAGGCATGCGGTAATGCATCTCTATGTTAAGGCTAGTTCCTTTTTATGGTAAACTGTTTGAAATATGAGCCTCGCCACAGGGTCGCAGCACATTTCTACTCTTGTTCTTTAGAAAACTTTTAGATCTTTACATAAGTAGGATAAGTTTTCTTAGATCTTTATATAAGCGGGAGAAGTTTTCTATGGTATTCACCCACTTTTCTGAGTTTTCTTTTCGGAGTACTCTGTTTAGTTGCTGTTGTAGCTCCTTACATGTAGAGAAGTGTTGTGGTATAAAACCATGCATCTCTGAGTGCAGTCCAAAAACACTGTACTGTGCTATGATGTATGGTGTTTCTTGGCTGGATGCAGAGCCTATCAGTGTTTTATGCAGTGTTGCTGAAGTGTAGAGGGAGGTTGCCTGTGTATTTGTGCTAAACCACGTAGTTAATGCATTACGTGTTTCGACTGTTGTGGCATGTTGAAACTTATAGGGTCTGGTAAGTGTGTGTCTATGTGTGTGGAGTTTTTTCCCAATCCGATGCTTTGAAATTTGATCTTAAGCTGCAAAGTGTTCGGATTAGGGTGGTGGTTTTTCTGTTATGATGGGGATGTATTTGCTTGTTGTGAATGGTTCATATACGATATTTATGTTGCTACAAGTGATGTAGCTGGTTTATATCAAGAGTGGTGGCAGAGTTGGATGTGTGGTATGTAGTAAAGTGACGGCCCCAATGTTGCATTTTTCTGCAAAGTATCAGTTGGTATACTTGTGCACCCACTGTGTTTGTGTCTCTATCCTAGTGTCCTGTGGTGTGCAGATAAATTGTCAAGAAGGTAGCTTGGTATGTTTGTGCTGAACAGTAATATGTAGTCTGCGGTAGATACGAATAGTCCGTTTGGTGACATGTAACCTGTTGCTATGGCAATTTTCCCGTTTGTGTTTGTATTTCTACTGGAAGTGTATTGGTGAGAAAGTCGCATGGTATTCTGTGCTGGAAATTGTGTTTGATAGTTATAGCTGTCCTGTCCTACGATCCCTTGTTGGCTACCATACAATTATGTTTGATATGTGGACATGGTATCCAAAAGCTTTGAGCTGTTTGTGGGACTTGATGCCGTGGCTACGTGACATGGATGTTTATCTGGGTGGGCATGTTGTTGAAGGTGTTTCTGCCCCTCTGGTTCAGGACAGTATGGTGGATAACGTTTAAGGTTTGGGCAGTTTTTGACAGTTGCAGGTCGTAACAGGTCTAGGTATGAGATCTGAAGATGAATTGTGATTGTTTACTTTTTTTTTTTTTTTTTTTTGGTGTGGGGAAGGGGGGCTTTAATGTTGACATCACTGAACAGCTGAGCTGTTGTTTGCTGCTGTGCTGAGAGTGCCAGGGATGCTTCCAGCCTTAGTATGCCTTGTTTGAGGTTTACTCTTGGGAGATTCTTGTATTGTTTTCTTCTGCTGATTTCTTCCTCTTCTATTTCTTCTTCTTCATTTTTTTTCTTCTTCATGATCACCATCATCATCATCTTTTTTTTTTTCTTCTTTTTCTTCTTCTTCTTCTTCTTCTTCTTCTTCTTCTTATTATTATTATTATTATTATTATTATTATTATTATTATTTTATTTCTGAGTCTGGGTCAGGGTCAGTTTCCATATCAATGTTAAATGAGTTACGTTCTTCTTCAGTGGATCTAGTATGGGGTTTCCATTGCCATTTCTGGCAAAGAGGCTTTCATGGCCCTGGCTATCATCTTTGGAGGCATCAATGTTTGAATTATTTTTGCAGATGGCTGTTCATCTGGGAAAGTCATGGTGGGCAGGTTACTGGATGTTCGAGATGATTAAAATCTCTGGCTGAAGGTGCCTGGAGCTGCAGCAAGTGTTGTATTATTTCCTGCATTGTAGAACACTGAGTTAGCTGGTGTGTTGTTGGTAACTTAGGAGGTGCTGTTTCTGCTATGCCAACATGGATTTTGTCTGTGTTTCTTTGTCCTGCTTGTTTATTCCTTGTATGAGGTTCTTCCTCGCCTTTTTCCTGACTGAGGATTTCAATGTCGTGGTGGATGCGAAGAGAAAACACTTAACACTCTATAAGACTAACAAGCAAAATCTAATAAAATTCGAGTACTATGGCAATAATGAGGCCACGGGAATCTATCTGGGATACAGAAGCAACACATTAATATTACATTATATAAATAAAGAATTCAACAAGAATGCAAAATGCACAGTATGCATAAACCATGGGACAGAAATGCTGCAACAGCTAATACTAGAATGTGTGGCTTACACAAATACGCAGACACACAGACATATGTAAGCACACTATATTGACAAATGAGAGAAAATTAGGAAACGTTCTTCTACTCAGCAGCAACACACATGTTGCAACAACAACAACAAAAAAAGTAGGCAAGACGAAAAGCTAAGACACCGTGGGAAAGACATTGCCCTGCACTTCCTCAATGCGATGGTTATCTCTGCAGTTAAGAAATTTTTGTCTTCTTCCTGGCAGCCTTTCTAGGTGAGATCTTCGACTGCACATTCAGAGCATGCCTTGTAATACTATAGTTTTGGGCAATTTTTAGTCAGGTGATGCAATTCTTTGTAGCACTGCCTGTAAGTGGTTTTCTGAATGTATCTCATGTGAACTAGTTGCTTGCCAGTGACACTTATAAGAGTTGGAGACCTACTGCTTTCTCTCTCGTATTTATGTCCTCAGATCCCACCTTTAGTGAGTTTGTTATCTTGCTGGATTCGTTGAGGAATTTGTTAATATTGGCAGATTTATCCCATTGGGAGTAGAGTGTAGCACCAGTTGAAAAAGGCACTACTACCGAGGGAGATGACAAGCTGGTGGCAGGGAGAGCTGTAGCTCCTGTTTCACCAGCTGTCAGGACCTGTTTCAGACCATCTCCCTCTTCTGAACATTTTGTGTTTTAATACATAGAGTAGACTACATACTCTCATAAACCTCTACCTCTAACTACCTAGAACACACTATGAGGACATGCATATTAGACATCACACCTTCTGTTTCCATCCCCCCTTAGCAATGGTAAATTCGGTGGTACCTTGGATTGCCACCACCAGCTGGGTAGGGCTGGCGGCATAGGGCCCTCCTGGTCATAATAAAGTAATTGTGCTGACATTGGTTGTTGCAACCATGGATCGTCCTCATCACCTGAGAAGTGCGGGTTCAGCCTTATATCTTACTAGCATCTGTGGCCTAAAAACTAATATAAATTCTGCTCACATCTTCCTCTGGCCTGTATCCCCTCTAGTCCTTTTCCTCTTAGAAAACAAAATTTCTACCTCTACTAACCTATTCCCATTTATTTTTCCTGGGTATCATCTCCTCACAAATTTCCATAATGGGGATGGCACCTGTTGTATAAAATCTGAATGTGCAATTGACACTCTCATGAACTTCACATCAGCTAACTGTGATACTCATTTTACTAAGTAATTTACTTAACCTGAGGCGTCCCGACGACTTATGGATACGTCATCACGTTTTGTCACAGTGACACCCGACGATGTATCCATATATTGTGCAATTGTGAGGTCCGTCATTTCCACTTTTTTCAAGTTTCACGGGTGTTTTTTGGTAGAAATATGTGGGAGACCTTCCTCTACCCAACACCAGGTGGGGATAATGCCTGGCCCCACCTGACCCCCCCTCCCCCGGCATGCTATTTTCTTGGCAACTCACCTGTTACCTGGCCAGTAAAGACGTCGCACCATGGTCTCACCAATGACGAAATTCAAGGCGAAAGTGATTCTTAAGGTGGAGGACAAAGGAAGAAATAAGCCAGGGGAAGACACAAGCAGAAATGATGAGGCAGTAACGTCGTAAAAGAAGGTGCCATATGTTGATGTTTTTGGTGAGTGAACAACGCTTATATCACCTATATTATTGTCTGAAAACCAATATACGCTTGTACTACATATAAATTTGTACCAAATAAATAAATATCAAACCAGTTATGAATGGTTTGGAATAGCTACCCCTCCCATAGAAAACGTTTTCTCTCGAGCCTAGCCTGAGAGAACACGGTAACAAGGTAAAGGTGCTTTTACTTCTACCGTATTTCTAAACTCAACTGAGCAGTTTCTCTCTGAATTTTCGATGTTTCTGAAAAAGAGTGAAGGTTTTAGCCAAGAAAATTTTTTTTCGAAAATCTGCCGGGATTGGGGGGGGGGGTCAGTGGTGAAAAATCTGCCAGGACACGGCGGGTTAAAAATAACCAAATATATTGTATAGTTTATTTCTCCCTCAGCGGTTCTTCAGAGTCCAGCATATTGGACTCCATATTCACACAGTTGACCTGCCTACATTAACCTAACTCTTTTCACTGAAATTACCTTTTTGGGTGATTTTAACATCCATAATGTTGAATGGTTATTGCATTCTGCTAGGACTGACGATACTGGTCTAGAATGCGAGCTGTTTGCAGAATCCTTTAATCTCATGCAATTGGTAAACCAACCAGCCAGAATACCTGACCATAGCACCCACCTCTTGGACCTCCTGACAAATAACCCAGATCAGTACAGGATAGAGATACTATCACCATTTGGATCCTCCAATCACAGTCTCAGCAAAGCCTCATTAATCACTTACCCCAAACTTCCCCATTCTGAACCAGTCAGGGTGACCAGATTGCACTTTGATAGGGGAGAGTGGGATGGATTTAGAAATCATCTTGCTGATCTTCCATGGCAGTCTGTCTTCTCAACTGACATTCTTTCTGCCCAGTCCCATATGAATTATTTAACACAAACTGGTATGGATCTGTTCATACCCACTCAACAGTTTACTAAAAGACAGGACTCCCCAAAATGTAATGACAGCAATCGTGCCTGAACAGTGACCCCCAAATCTTTGGGGTCATTCTGTTTATTAAAATAAAAAAAAGTACGTCAAATTAAATTGGCTTAAAACCACCCAAAAGCAGTAATAAATTTCGCCAAGTCAAATTTTCTTCACAACCAAGCATCCAAGCTATTAAATAATCAAAATGACAATAGAATATTCTGGTCAACTCTCAGTTCTTTCTGTAATAAATTTTAACAAGTCATCACCCATTCTTCCATTAAAATCTTCAGATGGAAACCATATATGACCAGCATGGAAAAGCAAACATCCTTCTTACTACATCTGTCAGAAATTCTACCTTAGAAGAAGTCAGTCAGAATGTTCCTGTACTAGAACTTGACTCCCCCGAAATTGTTCTGCTAAAGACACAGACTAGACAGATAAAATGTACCCTAGACAATTTACCAACCAACAAAGATCCAGGTCCAGATAGAATTCCTCCACTCGTTTAGCAAGTGTTCCCCAGAACTTGCTCCAGTTTCAGCTAAATTATTCAGACTATGCATATGTACTTTTTCATTCCCTAATTTTTGGAAAGAAACCAACATACACCCAGTTAGAGCCTCCACAAATTCCTGAAAGTTGCCATTGTTCGCCAGGTCACTAAATAGCGTGGGGTCACTATCCGCTTGGAGCTGGTGTACCTTCCTCTTTAAAAATTCCTTTCAGGATTATTGCTTGTGCATAAAGTATTATCCCAGTATTATATTCATCTTAGATGTTTTACTGATGCACTAAATGAGATTTACGCTGAAAAGTTCTTCACAGAGTTTACTAAAAACCATGAAAGCTTATTGTGTGTGTTTGCATTCAGCACTTTTTTACCAAGTGTTATGTATCTCAGTATACAGTTCCTAAGATCGTAGTTTTTCATTTGGCAAATCCTGACATGATTCTATCCATTATACACTTAATAATATTAAGAATTCTTTGGCCGAAATTCCACGAGGCCGAGATCAGCAACCCAAATTTTTAAAGGCAGGGTAGTCCTCTTCTTTGTGTTCTACTGCAGTCCGTTTTTCCACATACATTTTAGCTACTCAGTGGAGGATAGCACTATATTTTCCGTATTCATCAGCTGATTTCAAATGGAGCAGGCGTCAGGTGTGGTGTATCAGCATCGTCCTTGGCCTCTGGTGGAGGGTACACAAACTACGCAGCGCTATCCATGAGAAAGCCACTCCATATGAGCTCAGTGGGTTCATACGATCTTCGATTGTTTAAGTACCATATTTCCTTCATTTGTTATGTAAGATACAATTTCGTTATACCCATTTACCATTTTTCATTACAGATGTACTGTATGTCTAACACCTAAAAACATGACAGTGATCAGTACTCAGGCAACATATTAATAATCGCTTGTAGAGTGTAGACTGTCCTCAAACTGAAATAGACACAACCTTCCATTTCTATTGTATTTTGATAAATATGCCATTTTTCCTTCAGTATTATATGTAGATAAATCAATAAATATCCTATTTTCAGTAAAGTAATACAAAAGTGTATACTTGCAGGTAATTCAAGTTGACCACAATTTTGCATTTTACATTTAGTTATCTGGCGAGCAGTGGCATCTTTTTCCAGTTTGTGGGGACTCCAATTCCAGTGAAAGGAAGTTCGTCTGCTTCCTCTGATTATAGAGCAATAGCTATCACATCTTCACTTGGAAAAGTATTTGATTTTTTCATTAATAAGCACACTTAGTCTCTTTGCTCATACCCATCAGTCAATTGACCAGTATGGAGAAACCAACGCAGTAGCCATTGATATTTCTAAAGCTTTTGACTGAGTGTGGCAATGTTCCCTGCCATCCAAATTCCTTTGCTACTGTCTATCAGCTTTTGCTCCACTAATTCCCTCATATCTCAGCGACAGAAAGATAAGAGTAAAATGCTGGTGTGCCACAAGGATTAGTCATGGCTCCAACCCTATTCCTAATTCATATTAACGACCTTTTGTCTATAACCCATAATTCCTTTCACTCATATGCAGATGACTCAATGCTTCACTGTTCCTTCACACTAAACTACCCATTCACAAAGTCTGATATCTCTAACTTCCAACTCGGTACAACAATCTCCATAAATCAAAACTTATCTAAGATAACTGAATGGGGAGAGAAAAAAAAAAAATCGTTTCAATTTTAATGCTAGGGAAACCAGATATATACACATTTTACTAGTGGACAAATATTGCCTGATTCCTATATTACCTTCAATGCAACCAGTATTCCTACCTCTAAAAGTACTGAAATTCTGTGTTTTTACTTATCAACACCTTCAGCTGGATCTCTCGTATAAGATCACTTGCAAAAACCGCTTAAAAGAAACTTGGAATATTGTATGAAATCCGTAACTTCTTCACTGACGAGTAGTTAGCTATGATTTACAAGTAATATGTGCTTTCAACTAGAATCCTGCTCACTCTCGTGGAGAGGATGTGAAGTTGCACTAAAACAACTGGACAAAATTCAGAACAACGCTAAAATTCAGAACAATTAATAACCAATTAATAGCAATTACAAATGAACTCCCCCCCCCAAGAAGTAAGATGGAATGTTGCCTTCCTTGCATTATTTAACAGATTCCTTAACGACAATAGCTCAGATGAAGTTGTATCCGTTGTGCCACCTCTCCACGCCTTTCCCCATGCTACACGGGCATCTAGTAGCACTCATGACTGCACTGTTACACTGCCATATTGCAGAACTTCTATCAAATTTCTTTTATTCCTTGAACTGCTTCTCTTTAAAACTCGCTTCCCGAAAATAGTTTCTCCCCTCGCCCCCCGCCCAATTTTCAGCCTACAGCAGTTCAAGTCCAACTGTTAGATATTTTATGAATGGAGGACACCTGTAATCTTGTGTACGGATTATTGTTTTATTTAGATTGTTTTTCCTTCCTTTGTTCATTTTCTTTAAAAAAAAGTCTTGATCCTTTCAGTTTCGTCCTTGATCTGCTTTGGGTAAGGGCATGGCTAGGATTTTGTTATGGAGGGAGGGCGCTGAATTTCGGTTGTCATTATTTTTGAGATACAGATTCTTGAAATGTATTAAAACAGAACATAGATTAGTTAGAAATGTACAGAGCGTTAAATCGTATAAGAGGCCACAAACTAAAAAAATAATTAATACGTATATCTATCTATCTATCTGTCTATTACCGGACGCCACAATCCCGTAAGGGGTGGCCATTTGACTTTGAGCTGTTTGTTTTATGGGGAGGGGCACTAATTCTCCACCAACCCACTTGTCGACAAGTAGGGAGCACGTATGGTTTGGTTATATGGTTACCACACAGCGTAGTAAATGGTTTCTTGGCTTACAGGAAACCATTTGGCTTGTCAATCAATGTAAAGTCACCTGTAAAGGAAAGAAACGCAATAAGAAGTGACAGGAAAGATGGGAGAAATAGGAAGAGAGGGAGGCAGGCACAGAATAAGAATGATAAAGGCTAAGGAAGAAGTAGGCAGCTCTACATCAAGTGAGTGGATGATGGTCGCCACCACCTACCACAAATACGTATGTGAATAAATAAAAGTATGACCAAATGACTACCTGCCCATTCATCTCATTCTGTTTGAAATGGAAAGGTTCGCTTCCCCCACCCCTCCTTGGTTGCACTCATGGCTGTAGATAATGTAGTTTGTCCTGGGGTATATACAGTAATTGTTCTTTTACATTTCAACTCCGTGGTGTTGATAGGGATGAAACCTTTTTGCTAAAGCTTTCGCTTGTTGCTTTGTTCAGAAAAAAGCCAATGTCTTTATCATCAGAGTTATTAATGACCGCGCCATCTGTGACTGAGTGGATGGCTGTGATCTTAGCACTTAAAGGTGCAACAATCTCCAGTACTTTTAGCTTTGCTTGTGTATTGTAAGAGAGACTGTCTTTCAGTTTAATGTTATTCATTTTTGTGACATTGGTTTGGGAATAGTATTAATTGTCTTGTAAAATTATGTTTCGCTTGCAGTCTACCTAGCTATAGAGTAGGGGTCCGCAAACTGGGGTTTGCGAACCTCAGAGGAACGAAAGAGGGCTTACGGGGAAGACTTTGAAGATCGGTGAAAAGTCAGTTTAGAAAATATTAAATTTACTTCAGTATTTTATAACATGCTACTGAGCACTGAGAAACCAGTTCCCATAAAACATGCATGTCATTAATCGTATAATGTTGGCTTTCCAATTTAAAATACTGTGTTAATGCTAGCACAGTGTTTTAAAAGTATGCCAGTACATATTTGATTAAAAAAGTATTTACCTTTCCAATAATTTTATAACAGCTAATGGTTCCTTTCAGTTATGGACTTCAGTTATTGGAGAACCATTCTATATTTAATGTCAGTAATGGGGGAACAGATCGCTGCTCTGATAACTCGGGGGTGAGGGCGGGGGAAGTATCTGGAAAAGGAAATCTTGAGAACCCCTGCTACCACGTATTCCTGGCCTGTATGCAGACTCTCTCAGTCACTGATGGCTGTTGCATAGAGTGCCCACTGGTGTTACTGAATCTACTCTTCGGTTTCCGGTAGCTTAATATAAGCCCAATCAGTAATTCCCTCCTCTCTTCCCCGCCTCTTTTTATTATTATTATTATTATTATTATTTCCCCCACCCTGCCTCCAGTAAAAGGCTCCCTCAGGCGCGCAGCGAGAATGAGGTCAGTGTGAGAGGTAAAGATTGTATGACGAGGGCAGTTTATTATGAGGAATGCCACTATTTCTGTTGGCTACTGTGTATTCTGACCACGATTCAGTCGTTTTGTTGTAGGCTACTGTTAACTGGCTAGGTAGCTGTCAGATTAGCCATCCTGGTGTATGAACCAGTTGTATGGTGACTAGATTTTTTTTTCTTTTTTTATGTGTCCGACTCTGGGAAAAGGCTTCATGGCCTCTCCCCAGGGCATATCCCCAAGACCCAGTAGTCCATCTACATCTCCACATGTCACCACTTCGGCGCTAACTTCCGCCGTCCATACTGAATACATGCTAGAGCCGTCTCATACAGGACTGATGTAATGATATTAGCAGGGGTGTTTTTACGACATGTCGGCGGGTCTTTGGTAGATCAGTAAATTCTACTTTTTATGAAATTCAAATCTTTAAACTGTTCCCTGCCCCAGCGGGGATTTGAACCTGGGTCCGTTAGGAATGCAGGCCACCTCTCTACCAATTGAGCCACGTTTAAGGGATGGGGAATGTGTTCCCCCTCTGGGGACTGCTTGAGGATATTTGTGGCTAGATGGTCTAGGTTGGAGTTAGGGGATGTTTTTCCCCTCTCCGGGCTGCTTAAAGATGTATGTGGCTAGATGGTCTAGGCTGAGGTAAGAAGGTGCTCTTCCTACTCTACGGGCTGCTTTAGTATGTCTGTGGCTAGTTGGTTTTGGCAGGGGTTGGAGGGTCACAGGAGAGAAAAGGAAAGACCATTAACATTTCATCAGAAAAAAGAATTGATGTACTGTTAGAAAAATGGGAGGATAAATGAGCAAGTAAGTAATAAGGTATGGAAGGGATAATCGCCTTGTTTGTAGACGGTTCTTATTACCGTTTGATTCATGTTTTGATGGCGTGCCACTTTCCATGCTCATGCCACCAGCTTGAGTGTTTCGTCACCACGATATTTCCTGAGACCTGGTAATCCCACATAGGCTGCCAGTAAGGGTGTTTTTATGGCATGCATGCGGCTTTGTGGACATGCATTGAAATTAGTGACAGCAAACTAAATTACAACTTTTTGGATTGAAGTTCGAACCTGTGTTATCATTATCAATAGTTCGGCGATTTAACCATCGGGAAAAATTTAACATCAAGAGAGAGAGAGAGAGAGAGAGAGAGAGAGAGAGAGAGAGAGAGAGAGAGAGAGAGGAGTAAAAAAAAAAATAAGTAAGGAAAGAAAAAAAAGTAAGTAGGGATAAGAGGTAGGGTCTGGGAGGGGGATTATGTGGGAGGAAGATAACGAGGAGGATTATAGGATCGAGAAAGGAAGGAAAAGGAGATTGTGTTGATGCTTAAAAGGGAGGGAGGAAGGGAGAAAACAGTAGAGAAAGGAGGAGTGACGAGGGGGAAAGTATGGAAGAGAGAGTGAAATAGAACAGGGGAAATAGGGAAAGGAATGCAGAGAAGAGGATAGAAAAGGAGATTAGGAGAAAAAGAGACGAGGGAGAGGGAAGGGAGCGTAATGGAGATGAGGGAAACGGAATTTAAGGACGTTTTGGAACAATTTAGACAGACATAGAACTAGAAAAAAGAAAGGATGGACAGGAAGAGAGGGAAGGGAGAGGAGGAGCTCTGAAAACAAAAAAAGAAGAGAAGAGAGAAGAAAGAGGTGAGAATGGAGATGAGGAGAAGACTACAGATGAACACAGGAAGAGGAAGGAGGAATGGGTAGGAAGTGAGAGAGGATAGCAATGGGGAGAAAGAGAGTATTTACTTTACCCTAATCTCGTCTAGAGTTGGGTACTCACAAAAGGCAATCGGATTTTTTATGTGATTATTCTTTAATCCATCTATTCAGTATTTTTTTTATTCAGCATTCTCTATAATTATGTTTTGTTAATTCTATGTCCTTTTTTTTCTTTTAATCTCTCGCCATCTCTCTCTCTTGCTGTCATTAATATTAAATCTTATTTCAACAAATTTAATATTTTTCCAACTGGAGTTCTTGCTTATCATCAGGTTATTGTATCTTCGCCTATGTATTTTTTTCTTTTTTTTTTTATGCATCCTTTTTTGCAATTGGTTTTTGCGTAATATCATCATCCCTTACATTGCTATTAATTTTCTGCTTTTGCCGACTCACAGGGGTAGGGGCGGCAGGTACAGTTTTTGCCTCTAACCATGTCACTAAGTTACTGCATCCTTTTCAAGAATGGGGCCCGGGCCTCACTGTTGGGGTAAGGATTAGAAATCGAAATTTTGCATTATGGTAAACCTTCATCGGAGGTGGGAGGGTGGTTCCTATGGATCACGGTATAAATCGTCAGGCTTGGCCAGAAATATATATATATATATATATATATATATATATATATATATATATATATATATTAATCTCTCTCTCTCTCTCTCTCTCTTTATATAAATATATATATATATATATATATATATATATATATATATATATATATATATATATATATAAGGGTTACAAGTTTCTTACAGCCTTATGTTCCTGTACCTCAGGTCAATGAACTTTTGCTTAAAAACAAAGAAAAACACCTTTATTCCTCTCAGTTTTAAAAAAAGGTCATTCCAAAATTTTAAAAAATCGATTTTTGCAAGTGTATATTTACATGTATATTAACCCGCCCCGTCCTGTCGACGTATGGGTACGTTGCAATGATTTGCATTTGCCAGTCCCGGCGACATACCGGTACGTCGTGCAATTACAAGGTCTCTAATTTGCACAATTTTCAATTTTCGCTCGTGATTTTTCGTATATATTCACGGGACACCTTCCTCTATTCCTCTACAAGATGCCAAGCAGGGACAATGCCTTACATCGCATAACCTCCCCCCTCCCCCCCTCATGCCATTGTCTCGGCAATTCACCTGTTACCAGTGACCTAGCCAGTAAAGATATTCAGGGCCAGAGTGATTCCCCAATCGATGACAATGTGGAGGACAATGTTTACATAGCATTAGAAGAAGAAATAGTCAGAAATAATGATCAGGTAATGTGGCAAAAAAAGGTCAGGTATGGTGATTAGTTAGTGAGTGAAACAATGCTTATAATGCCTTTATTACTGCTTGAAAACCAATATACTCTCATACTACATATAAATTCGTACCAAGTAAATAAATAAATACCATTTATGAGTGGCTAAAATAGTTACCCTCCCATAGAACTCGTTTTCTTTGGTGCCAGCATGTTAGAAAACCCAGTCAGGTAAGGAGGAACACCTACCTGGAATGAGTATTTTAAACCTCAGGTGAGCGATTTCTCAATGAATTTTCGATGTTTCTCACCAAAAGCAAAGGTTTTAGCCAAAAAAAAATTTTTTCGAAAATACCTCGGGATTGGGGGATGTCGGAGGTGCGGAAAACCTCGGGACGTGACAGGTTAATAATAATAAAAAAAAAAAAAAAAAGCTTATGCAAATGTATTAATACTTAAAATCACTGTTTATTACCAAGAATAAATCTTAGTTGCAGTTTGGCTTTGTTCTGCAGGCAGCATAATCTTTCTTTCAAAGATTTCCTGCACCTATAGTGCAGGCCGGGCCACACATTAGCCCGGTCAGTGGGGTATGGGTTGGATAAAAAATAGTAAGGGGGTAGGACAGGACCTGGGGATTGCCCAGCACACACGTCCTGCCTCCAGGCTGGCTTTGTGATGTGTGAGGCAGCATAAGGTTCCTGCACCACTTTGATTGCACGTTCTGCACACTGATTACTTCTTGGTATCTTGAGTAAGGATGGCCCCTGCTTCCAGTGATTCTGCAATAAGTTTAGTGCTTTTTTGTAAGGTTATAATATTTCTGACAAATTGTTGAAGTCATTTTCATTGTTGGCTACATCTGATAATTAAACCAGTACTCTGCCCATTCATACGAAATGAATCTGCATATCTTCTCCAAAGTCTTCCTTGTTGTAGGTATAACAATGAGTGCAAGGAGAGCGAGAATTACTCTTGAATTCCACCTCACATTACTGATTTTTGGAATTTTGTGAAATGTAATCAAAGGAAAATCCCCCTTCTCTTCAAAGAATTTAAACACTCGTGTTAAATGGTACAAAAACTTCATGTCATCTCTCCATCCTGACTTACCGAGGATCTCTTTTGTTCCATTAACAAACTGTGATTTTAGTTTTTCATAATTCATTATTAGTTGAGTCACAAATGAATATTCGATGTTTGGAGAATTGGTGTTAGCGCCAAGTTCTTCGTACATCACCAAATGAACAATCCTGTCCAGAATGTGATGCTGACAACCAATAAATTGTGGTTTGTTGAAACTCTTATCCGAGAACATTTGTTGTAATCTGACAACAGCTCCACTCTTTTCCCAGTGTTAACGCTAGTTGTATCAGCAATTATCATTTTTATTGAATGCCATAGTTAACTTTTGCAATTCCTTCGGCAATAGTTTCAGCCTTGCCATTTTCCAAACGTAAAGCATCTAATTTTTTTTCGGTTCTTTCATTTTTAAGTAGTACTAGCTGGTACTCATTTTCACCAATCCGCCTTCCATCGAAATGTAAAGACCCTGTTTCCAACTGTAACTTTTCAATCATTTCCTCCTTCAGTGTAGCAGCCTCTTTTGTATATTGACTTGTAAATTGCTTCTTGACCTGGAGCTGGAGTGTCAATACCATCATGTGACAAGTGTTTGCATATTTTAACAGATTTATTTGTCAGTTCTTCAGCGGATGTCACAAAGTTAGTTGCACTTTACTTCTGTTGTGTTTTCTGGTTGGTGGATGATTAGACTCATCTTCATCCTTATATTTGCCATCATCAGATTCAGTGCAATTACCACTGTATGAAAGATCTTAAGATGTTGATGGTAATATAGGTTCATCAGGCAGTTTTCGTCTTTTTGAAGGGTGAATGGTTTCCTTACTTGCAACTTGACCTGTTGAGTACCCCACTTCTTCTTTGCTTTGCACTTGTAGGTGGTAGTGTTGTTTATCTTCAGTGGATAACTATCGACCATTTACTTTTGTGATATCAAAAAAGTTTATTTAGGGCATCATATTTTCCCCTCTTGGCACATTCATCGTAAGATTTTAACACCATGTCAAGCTTTGATTGTATTGCTTGACCTGACACATGTGGAAAGTTCAGTATATTGTCCCATAATTTTGTAACTTGTTTGGAAATTTCGACTATTCGTTCTTCTCTTAATTTGATTTTTGCTCCAACTTGCATTTGGTTTGGCATTCTGCATTTTTCTTCTAATTAAGATTCTTTTAAAGGCACAATTCCTCTTCTTCTATGTGACTGCTGGAACCACACCAAATTATCGGTCCAGACATCCTTGTCCTTCTGTATGATAGTATCGTTTCTTTTGTGTGGCATCATGCTTATGTGAAAAACAAAATTATTTAATATATAACATTAACGCACTAAGCACTTATTTTGCTGAATGTTCACCTCCAAACTGCGAAGATAACTGTTAGATGCTGAAAATTGCATCCCGTTTTATAATATTTAGATTATTCTAGAATGTTCTAAACAACGTTAAACCATATTAGAACGTTACAAACTGTTCTAGAGAGTTCTAAACAGTTCTAAAATCATCTGTGCAAGTCTATAAAGTTATAAAAAATCAATATAAAGATTCAGAAAGTATAAAACTTGCGTGTGGTAACGTTATATATATATATATATATATATATATATATATCTATATATATATATATATATATATATATATATATATATATATATATATATATATATATATATATATATATATATGGTAATCCATTTTTTTATTTGGGAGTGATTTTTTTTAAACAGAGAGGGACAAGTTTTTTTTTTTTTTTTTTTTTTTTTAAAAAAAATTTCAAAAATTTATTATAGAGGCTACCTTTTATTGGAAAAAAAAAAAATTATAACCCTAATATCTATCTATAATATATATATATATATATATATATATATATATATACACAGTATATTGTGGAAGGTGGGGGGCACTCACCATCCACTCACTCGATGTAGTGCTGCTGTCGGGTGTCTGCCTTTTCCTCTCCTCCATCCTTCTTCCCTTCCATCCTCTTCTTTCTTTCCTTTATTCTTTCCTTGTCCTTATGCCTATGGGTAACTTTACACTCCTGCTTCTGTCTTTCCTTCATTCTTTCCTCTTCCTTCAGCCTGTGGGTGACTCTACGCTGAGTGACAAGCCAAATGGTTTCCTGTACACCAGGAAACCATTTACTACTCTGGATGGAAACCATAGAACCAAGTAGTAGTAGTAGTAGTTGTTCCCTAAGCAGTCTGGCCGAACAGCCCCGAGTCACTTAGGAAGGCCATGGCTGAGATCGGGCTTTCCCACAGAGCTCTCAAAGAGTGTATGTTTTGTTGTTGGCGTAGGTGATTGTGTGCAATGCAGTCTTCCATAATGTGCTTAATAGTATGGGGTGCTGTGCTGCATCCTGGACAGGCATCGGCGACGGAGTCATCCAGCCTCTTCTGGTAGCTTAAGAGGGCTGGATGGTGCCCACATCCCAGCCTGGCCAGGTGGACCCTGTCTTTACGAGGAAGATATGATTCAGAAAGGTGGATATCAGGAGGCCGTGCATGCAGCTGTGTGTTGTCTTTAAGTGACTGAATGGAGCGGCGAGTGATCTGAGTGTGGATATGCTTCTGGAAGCTGTTCTGAGGTGGGGGAGGGGCGAGAGATGACAGTATTTGTGTATGGTATCGTGTGCTGGGTGTTGTTTTGATGTTCCTTGGTGTGGGTGGATGTGCTCCCATGTACTGTAGTGGATGTTGTGGGTTTGTGGAGGCTGCAGCAAGAAACTGGGTGCCTCTCATGTCTAGGTGATCCTTGACTTTGAGGACTTTGGTTTCCTGATGTAGGTGGTCTGTGGGTGTAGTAGCTGTGCAGCCTGTGATACTTTTAGGGCCTTGTTCTGTATGGTCTGTAGAGTGTTGTAGTGTGTTTTGGTGAGGATAGAAGCCCAGGCAGGGCTTGCATAATTCATCACTGAATGTATGTATTGTTTGTATACTGTGGTGGTGGTTTCTTTGTTGTGTCCGAATGTTGTATGGGCAAGTGACCTCAAAGCATTGAGTCTTGGTGTTATTTTTTTTTTAATGTTTGTGATGTGTTGTTTAAATGACATTGATGTATTGTATGTTACACCAAGGATTTTGTGTGTGTGTGTGTGTGTGTGTGTGTGTGTGTGTGTGTGTGTGTGTGTGTGGTAGGGGAGTGTTGTTTATGGTGAGGTGTCGGATGTGACTGTCTTCTGCTGTCCAGTTTGTGAGAAGAGTCACTGTAAATTTGGCTGGGGCTATTTTTAGCCTGTTTGTGGTGAATCATTCGTGTAGTGTGTTGAGGTAAGGTTGAATGATGTGTGCAGCTGTGTTTGCGTTTTGGTGCGTACATGTAAGTGTTATATCATCTGCATAGGAAGCTATGTGTATCTGTGGTGTGTGGGGTGTGGGTACGTCATGCATGTATAGGTTAAAGAGTGTATGGGACAGAACAGATCCTTGGGGGACGCCGTTTGTGAAGTTTCTGATGTTAGAAGACTACCGGCAAATGTTATGTGTGCACATCTGCCTGCTAAGTAGTTTGCCAGCCATCTTTTTGTGTTATTGTGCATGTTTGTGTTGAGTATTTTGTTTGTGAGGTTGTGGCAGGGGATGGCATCAAAAGCTTTGCTAATGTCTAGTGTGACTAGGAGTGTTCTGTGTGGTGGCCTAGCTGAATTTATGCCATCGAAAACTCTCTATGTAAGGTCTGTTAGAAGGGTGTTTGTGGAGTGTAGTGGCCTAAAGCCATGTTGTGACTGGGCTAGGGGAATGTGAGGTGTGACTAGTTGTAGTATCAGTCGTTCAGTGACTTTAGAGGGGATGCAGAGGAGTGTGATGGGGCGATGTGAGGAGGGTAACGTGGGGTCTTTGTTGGGTTTAGGGATAGTGATGATATTGCCATGCTTCCAGATGTTGGGTATTATGCTGTGTGAGTAGCTGTAGTTTGATATGTTGGTGAGTGCTTGTATGCCTTGTGGTCCTAGGTGTTTAAAGTGAATGTTGCTTATGTTGTCTGGTCCACAGGCAGATGAGTGCTTGAGGTTGTTAATAATGTGCTTCGTCTGGTTGTAAGAGAAAGGTGCGTAGTCTGGGTCTGTGGGGAACCGTCTCTTACGTCTGATGATACGTCGGTCTTCCGGATGGGAGGTTAGATGGCTGACTTGTGAAAAGTGATTGCTGAGAGTGTTTGCTTGTTGTTTGTTTGAGGGTATGGTGTCTGTTGTTGTGATGGCAGCATGTGATTGAGTGGTGTTGCTGTTGGAAAGTTTGATGCTGTTTCGTGTTTTGTAGAGTTTGCTGATGTTTGTTTTGTGGTCAAGTGTTTGGAGGTAATTTTTCCAGTTTAGTGTTTGCTGTTCTGATATTTTACTGTTTATCTGAGTGTTGGGTTCTTGTATTTGTTGTATGGTGTCTTGTGTATGGGGTGTTGGGGAGTGTCGCAATGTGTCCCGTTGTCTGATGAGGCCTTGAATTTCTGGTGTGAAATTGGGGTTGTGTCTCTTTCTGTTGCCTCTAGGGATGTGTCTTTTGTCTGCGTTTTGTATGATTGTATTGAAAGTGTGCACAGCGGTGTTGATGTTTGTGATGGGTGTACTGTTTAGTGTTTCGAAATGTTGTTCTGTTTCAGTTACAAAGGCCTCCCAGTTGGCTCTCTTATAATTAGTGTATGTGTGTTTGTGGCCAGTTAGGGTGATTCTGGTTTTGGTAGTGATGATGATTGGGAGGTGATCAGAACCTAGGGTTATGACCACTCTCCATGATGTAGTGGGAGCGAGGTTTGGGGAGCAGAAGGTGATGTCTGAAGATGATGGGGGGAAGAGGGCTTGGTGTGGGATATGGGTATGTTGGTCTAGACTGTTTGGCACCTGATGGTTTAGTGGGTAATTATTGCGCTCCAGTCGGATTGAGCCGGTGAAGGTTTATATCCAAGGGGTGGTAGGGGTTGAGTGCTCATGTAATGAGCAGTCAGGGATGAGTGAAGCTGATCATTCTCTTCTTAAATGTCGGAACTAACTGTCTACCCAGGGACCCTGCGCCCCTCATGGGGCAATGTAGGACTGGATGATGGATATATATATATATATATATATATATATATATATATATATATATATATATATATATATATATATATATATATATATATATATATATATATATATATATATATATATATATATATCCTGCTTTCCCAGCTGAAGCCATTATGCTCGGCTACTTACCTAGGAAATTAAATTTTTGCACAGTGATAGCACTTCACTGGTGGCAGATTTTAGGTAGGTTGAGATCCCGAGGACCGTCCCATCACTGGTGGTTGACCAAAGTCCTTATGCCCAGCCAAAAAGAGTTAAACAAAGAATACGGAAATTTACATGATGGTAGACGTTCATTCTGGCCACGTTTAAAGCAGGGTGGGACCCCTGATACCCGCCCCCCTAGAGGAGGTACGGCCCCCAGATTGGACAGCGTCTTTTTTTTCTTTCTTTTTTTCATAAGAATACGAAATTTTGCAGTGATCGTCCTTCACCGGAAACAAACTTTAACCAGGAAGGGACCCACGGTGGTAGATCATGAGCATTAAATAATTCTTTCACCTCATAATGTTGCAGTGGTGGGTGCGACTAGCAGAGGTGTCCTTTGTCTTTATTAAACTAATATTCTACTAATCTCTTTTACCATCAATTATCAACTCTTCTTTTTCACCAAGTGTTTTTTTTTTTTTCTATCTTGTTCGTTACTGGGAGTATTAGCCAATTGTTCCCATGTGTTACTGGACAAGTGCTACCCAAATGTTACCACGTTTTACCAGATAAATTTGATCATGTAGTACTGGGTATGTGCTACCCAAGCGCGTCCATGTGTTACTGGAAAAGTTTTTCCCAAGTTTCATCACGTGTTACTGTTATCCAAGTGTTACCATGTACTACTGGATAAGTATTACCCATGTGTTACTGTGTGATACTGGATAAATGTTACACTTGTTGCGATGTGCTTCCTTGGCAACTGTTTCTGAAGTGTTTCCATGTAATGCTTGATAAGTGTTCGACACTTGTTAGCATTTGTTACTGAATATGTATTTCCCAAGTGTTACCACGGGGTGCGTGTTGCTCCCTTCCTCTTGCCGTCTTCTTCCTCCCCTTCCTTCTTCTCATCCTCTTTCATTTTTCCTTCCTACCACCACCTCCATTACCTCTTACCTTCCTCTACCCCTACTCATCATTCTCCTCTTCCAACTCACTCACCTTTTCGCTTTCCTCCCGAATCTCTCTTTCCCTTCCCTTCACATTCCTTCTCCATCTCCTTTCTCCTTCTTCTCCTCTTCCCTTCCTCTCCCCTTCCCTACATTATTCTTAGCTCTGGTGTTGACATCTCTCGTATTCTCCCCCTCCCTCCTGCCCTTGCTCATTCACTTAGACACTCTCCCTCTTGGCTTCACACTGCCACAGTCTCTGTCCCACTCTTGCTTTCACCTCACTTTTATTTATTTATTTATTTTTTTGTCACAAGTTGTGATATTCATTATTGTCCCTCAAACTCAGTTCACGCTTAATCTCTTTTCCAATACCCCAGCGTTACTATCCCTGTCGGACTGGCTCCTCATCTTCTCAGTCACATACTGTCTCTGCTGCACTTTGGGTGTTACACTTACTGTGCTTCCCTTTGTCACCACCTATTATCTCAGCTCATTGTACTTCTTAGTATACCGTCAGTTTGAACCCATCTGTATATATCGTTCTATTTTTACCTCGTCTCTGTTTCACCGTCTTCTTGTGATCAAGTCCTCTCTGTCTCTACCACCTTATCACACTCTTTCCGTCTCTATGGTTCTGGCTTTACTTCGGTGTCTTCCACTCTCACACTCTGTATCTATCTTTGTCTTTCGTTGCACGCCTTGTCTGCCCCTCTTCATCGCTGTGTCACTGTCACTGTTTCCTACTTTTACACTCCCTTTGCCTCCGTCTGCATTCCTCCTCTGTATTCCTTTCCCGCATATGTTGGTTACAGTACTTCACCACTGTTATTAGTTTTACCTCAGTAGATAATTCCGTGATTCGTCAATAGGTCTACCATTATCAATAATTAAGTGCACAGCACCCAAGGACCCTCTCACCTCACCCCTCTCTTTCTAACAGTCAGTCTGTTTCCAAAGCGTGCATCTACCTGTTCTATTAAATTACTCCTGATCTCACCTGGGCATGGACATTTAACACAGTGTAGTAGTAAGTCCTTCACATGACTGCACGCTGTCGACGTTCCTTTGATTACATGCAATATGTAGACTCGCCCACAGTCGTACCAACTCCAAGAAAACAAATTCCCACAGGCACATTTCACTCGACACTTCAAAAGCCTTCCACACCTATACCGTGTGTGAAGCAACATGTAGCGGAGGATCAGTTCTCCAGAAAAAGAATGTACAGTTTCTTGGCCCTACTGACCAGTTGCCACAAGGCTTCACTGCCTTTCTTCTTCTGTCTCCCTCTCTGTCTTTCTGTCTCTCTAGTCAGTCTGTGTATCTGCCATTCTGACTGTGTATGTTTCCACGTACAGCATATATGTATGTTGTGTGAATGTATATATACTCGTATGTATATATATATATATATATATATATATATATATATATATATATATATATATATATATATATATATATATATATATATATATATATATATATATATATATATATATATATATATATATATATATATATATATATATATATATATATATATATATATATATATATATATATATATATATATATATATATATATATATACGTGTATATATATATATATATATATATATATATATATATATATATATATATATATATATATATATATATATATATATATTCCTTCACCTCTCTCTTCACACCTGGTGGTCAGATGGTCTAGGGACACCAGTCAGGATGATGGTATTGAACTACAAGCAGGTTCGAATCCCCTAGAAGCCACTGGAAGGTTTTATACTCGTGCGTGGATGCCCGAGAGTGTTGTCTTTGGTCTGGTTTGTCCGTCTGTCAGCAAGATTATGGAGAGACTAGTGGATGCAATTGCATCAAATTTGGCATTATGACTGAGCGTTATCAGAGAAGCAAGTGATTAATTTAGGGGTGAAATAGGTCATACGTCCTACAGCTACGGCATGAAAAAAAAAAAAAAAAAAAAAAAAATATAAAAAAAAAAAAATATATATATATATATATATATATATATATATATATATATATATATATATATATATATATATATATATATGAAAGATAAAAAAGATCATGGAGGAGCACTCAGGGAGTACAACACTGGCGCCCAACAACTGGTCTAAGGGCAGAATTTTTCCTTACACCCTGACTCGACTTTCAGAAGACTCCTATCAGATGCAGTTTTACTTACCTGTTAACCTTTTCACCAACTTTGGGCCAGATCAAATCAAAACTGCTTGATCTGACTTTGCCTAGTGTTCTTGGTCTTTGGTCTTCCTTTGTGCCTTTGACCTTTGAATTATTGTTCTCAAAATTGAGTCTCTTTATCCTTATTCTAACCTGAACCCGTCCACAAAGTTTAGTCTAAATAGGAAAAAAAATAATAATCTGCAAAATATGACATTGCCAATTTACCTTGATCTTTGATTTATCAAAAAAAAAAAAAAAATATGGTAATCTTTTGGGTGACAACTAATGCACTAAGATTTTATGAAAATAAAGAAAGGTTTGTATACACAGACACATGAGTGAACCTTTGGCTTTGCCTTTTGACCTTGGCCTTTGCCTGATGGTTCACAAAATATACCATTTTTCTTACCCGATCCTTAAGCATTTAAGTAAGTTTGGTTTGAAACAAATCAGAACTGCTTGAACTGACCTAGCCTTGTAACCATTGTCTTTGACCTTTCTCTGTGACCTTGAGCTTTGACTGAATGTTACAAAAATCGAATCCTTTTATTCTTCTCTTATTCTTAACAGTTCCACAAAGTTTGGTCCAGAGTACTCACACACACACATACACACACACATACACACACACACACACACACACACACACACATATATATATATATATATATATATATATATATATATATATATATATATATATATATATATATATATTAGTTATCAAGTTGACTTCTCCTGTGACCTTGATCTTTGGCTTACTGTTCTAGGACTCGTGGGATTACCAGTACTCCTTGTTGGCCCCCAGCCACTCCACCATGTTTGGTTATAATCGGACTAAAACTTTCTGAGTTTTTTTGTTAACGATTACAAACAGAGGTCGAATTTTCACCTTGTTCAGTGACCTTGACCTTTGGGTGATTGTTCTCAAAACTGATTCTTTTCATTCTCGCCATAACCTACGCCCTTCTCACAAGTTTGGTCAAAACTGGACAAAAAATGTTTAAGTTGACTTTGCTGCGTCAATGCGTGACCTAGCAGTGACCTCCTCTTACTGTTCTAAAAACAAAATTCTTTTTTTATTGGATGTCTCTCTACCATTCCACCAAGTTTTTAAGATTTAAACACACACACACACACACACACACACACACACACACACACACACACACACACACACACACACACACACACACACACACACACACACACACACACACACACACACACACACACACCACCACCACCACCACCACCACCACCACCACCATCACCAAAACATAACACCACATGTAAAAGAAAGAAAAAAAAAAAAACTTCAAGTTAGTACGGAAGGCACTGTCCACGTGCTCATAGAATTAACTGGTACATGTAATATATTTACAGAATAATGCACAAACACGTGTGAGGTATAATATGAAATATAACTCACTAACAAAATGGAAAAGTAGGACACCAAGCTTTCGTCTATTATTTCAAGTCATCTTCAGGGATACAAGAATGAGGGGTAAAAGGACCGAAAGATGTCTTGAAACAATAGGCAAAGATCGATATTCCAGTTTTCTTTATTCATAGTGAATTATATTCCATGTAGTATATTATTTACAGAAGAAAAAATGAAAGGTAAGTATTATGGGAAATTTTTTTTTTTAAATATTAGCAAAATTAGTAGTTGGTCATTGCATCCTTGTTTTTCAGTATTGCTGTTACTGGATGGTGCCAGGCAGTTTTGTAAATTATGCGAAGTATGCTTTGACGGCCATGGTCAAAGTGTAAAGACCAACTCTGATGTTTCTGTTTTTTCTTGTACTTTCACTGGTGTTGAGCAGTTCACATACGAAAACCTCTCTACATATTTCCATCTGAAGGCCTTCCCCTCCTCACTCACCCAATTACTCTCCATCCTTCTCCCTCCCAACCAGTTCCCTCCATCCCTCCCCGAGCCCCCATCCTCCCTCATTCCCTCCATAATACCCCCACCTCTCCGATGTTGACAGTTCCTAGCCACATTAATTAGGGGTAAAGTTGAGCCAGCTTGGGCGGCCGAGTTAAGTGGTGGAAGGAGAAGAAAGGAACATGAAATGGATGGATGGAGGGATGAACGGAGGGAAAGAGATAGAATGATGTATGTATGGAGGAAGGGATGGATGAATGGATAGAATAATGGAAGACGGAGGAAGGAAGGAAGGGGAGGGATAAAGAAAAGTAGAGAGAGAGAAATATGGGTGGACAGAGCGAAATGGATGAATGCGGGGAAGATGAATGGAAGAAGGAAGGAAAAATTAGGTAGGGAGGGAGGGGATTAGGCAGGTTAGTCAATAGAGGGTAAAGGAGGAGGGAGTAACTGAAAGAGGGCTGGCAGGGAATGAGGCATGAAAAAGCAGAGATATGGAAGGAGGATAAAGGGGAAAGAGATAGAGAGGGAAGAGAGTAGACAGGGATGGAGGTTAGAAGGAAATGAGGGATGTAGACAGGAAGAAGGCAAAGAAAAAATAAATGGGTGAGCTTTGTGGTAGGTGAGGGCACTCACCATCCATTCACTCAATGCAGTGCTGCATCGGGTATCTGCTCTTTCTTCTCTTCCTTCCCTCCTTCTGTGTCTTTCTTTCCTTCCTGTACAACAGGAAACCATTTACTACGCTGGGTGGTAACGCCTGGTGGTTTAGTGGGTAATATACAGTAAGCTTTTCATTCGGCTTGACTCTGTGTAGGTTTATATCCAAGGGATGTTGAGGTTTATTGTTCACGTAATGCCACTCAGGGATGAGTGAGGCTGGTCACTCTCATCTTAAATGTCAGGACCAACTTGCCTAGCCCCGGGCTCCCACGCTCCTCATGGGACAACATTGGATTGAATAATGGGTGGATGGTGATACGTGAAGAGGGTCTGCTTTTGACAGAAGTTGTATGCTGACAATAAAGACAATGTAAGTATGCAAGCACTGTATAATTTGTACGTTTCACTATATTACTACGATGGAACCTCTTTCATATTATTCTTGATATCTATAGAAAAAAAATTATTCAGCTCAGGAGAGACTTTTTGAACTAGAAGGATTAGATGAATACCACAATGACCTGCTACACCAATAGGGTGTTCACCTAATCTGAATGCTATCTGATAGCAGAAAAAAATGAAATGAAATCGACATCTTCGTGTCGAAGGGGTTAAGTACTCATGCCACTGTCTGACTTAAGAATATTCGTGAAAGAGGAAGAGTGAAGGAAAGGAAACTAAGAAAAAGAAGGAAACTAGAGGAGAAGAATGGAGGGAAGAACGAGAGTAGAAAAAAACGAAGTAACTCTCTCTCTCTGAGAGAGAGAGAGAGAGAGAGAGAGAGTCAACATCCATAGATCCAATGGATACACACAGGGAAGTGAGTGGGGAGGACTGAGAGAAAGAAGGTATGACGGGAGGAAAGAAGAGGGTTGGAGAAAGAAATGTAGATGATAAACATTGAAGAAACAAGAAGGAAGAAGGGGGGGGGAGATAAGAAGGAGGAGGGAAAAGAAAGTAGTGAAGGAAGAATGAGAGGAAGATGTGGAAGAAAAAAGACACAGGAAAAGGATGGGGAAAGGAGAGAGAGAGAGAGAGAGAGAGAGAGAGAGAGAGAGAGGTGAGGAGTGGAAAGAGGAGAATGAAGGAAGAGGGGGAGAAGAAGCGAGGAAGTAGTGGGAAATGGAGGTGGTGATAGGAAGAGAAAGAAGAGGAAAAGGAGGAGAATTACAACAGGAGGAAGAATATGGAAAGTGGAAGGGAGCTACATGCACCTCATGGCAAAACTTTGGTAATATTCATCCCAAGGCAGGATGGGAGCATCTAAAATTTATATGGCTGGATGAAAGAAAGAAAGAAAGGGTGGAAGGAACGAGAAAATAAGATCATGAAGGAAAAGGAAGGAAGCAAGGAAGGGAGAGTAGAGAAGAAAGACGAACAGAGGAGAGGAATGAAGGTAGGGAGATTTTTAAAGAGGAGATATTAAGGAATTTAGTGTTTGCAGAGAGAGAGAGAGAGAGAGAGAGAGAGAGAAAGGGAGGGAGGAAGGGAGGATGATATATAAGCTTTGGTCTCATTAGCACCCTAGACTCTCCTCCCTAGGCTCAGTATCAGGTGCCTTATTATTATACATATCTATCTGTCTACAATATGTCTATGTATCTATCTATCTATCTTCTATTTACCTATATATATATATATATATATATATATATATATATATATATATATATATATATATATATATATGGTGGATGGGGGAGCCCATCATCCACTCACTCAGTGTAGAGATGCCGTATGGTCTCTACACTGAGTGACAAGCCAAATGGTGTCCTGTACCCAGGAAACCATTTACTACACTGATCGGTAACCATATAACGGGGGTTTTGGGCTGGGTTAAGTGTCTCCCACATTCCCCTCTCTAAAATCACTTAATCATGGCAGTTGTTTCGGAGAGCCTCGGAGGGCCCAATACCTACCAAGGGCACCAACCAAATGGGCAGATTCGAATGGCCACGTGGAATGTGAGAAGTGTGAATGAGAACAGCAAGAAGGTGGAAGTGGGGAATGTGTTCAAGAGTGCAAGGTATGCCATGAAGGCACTGTGTGAAACAAAGATGAAAGGATGTGAAGTGGAGGAGTGTGAGGGTGTTAAATGTGCAGGTTCGGGCAAGAATGGGAGAAGAAGATGCAAGGAAGAAGTTGCTTTGTTGATGAATGAGGTGTGGCAGAGTGGAATGAGAGATTACAAATGTGTCAACTCGAGATGTATGTGTGTCAAGTTCAAGTTTGAGAATGTGAAAGTGGCGGTGATTGTAGCGTATGCACCGTGTGAGGACAGGAGTGAGAGTGAGAAAGACAGGTTTGGGGATGAGCTGGATGAAGCAGTGGGAGAAATGCCCAGGAGCTATATGGTGATCGTAATGGGCGATGTGAATCAAAGAGTAGGCACTGGTCCTGAGGATAACATAATGGGTTGTAATGGAGTAACAGGAGAAAATGATAATAGGAAGCGACTGAAGGATATGTGTCAGGAAAGAAGGTTGTGAATTTGTAACTGGTATTTCAGACACAAAGATGCATATAAATATACATGGTACTGTATAGAGGGAATGAGGATCGTGCTAAAAGAAGCCTGATTGATTACTTGGTCGAAGACAGGTCGATGCTGGGAATGGTTGCTGATACAAAGGCCGTGAGAGGACGATGTGGAGGTTTGTCAGATCGTATGATTGTGGTATGCAAGATCAAGCTGAGAGGAGTTAGGTAGTTCGGGAGAGAGAGGAGCAGTCAGGGAGAAAGACCGAAAGTTGAGAAGCTGAGGATCAAAGAAGTGGCAGATGAATACGGGACCAAAGTAGGGGAGGAGTTAGAGTCAGTGAACTGGAATGAAATGGATCTGGACAGCCTGTGGAATGCATATACGGATTGCTTAGTTAGAAATTCTAAAGCGGTTTGTGGTGTGGCAAGAGTAACAACAAAGAAGAAAGGTACGGCATGGTGGGATGATGAGGTTGAGAGAGCTGTGGAGGAAAAGAGGAAGAAGTGGCTAAAGTGGCTACAGGATAGGGGTTCAATTGAAATCAGATGTGAATGTACTGGGAGCAAGAAGCATGTACAGAGACTAAGGAAGAGGAGAAAAAAGGAGGTAAATGATGATCTAGGAAGGAAAATGAATGCAAACTACTCTGAAAATAGGAAGTTATTCTGGAAAGGTACAGAAATGTAGAACTGAAAGAGGAAAGAAATGTGAAGGTGTGAAGGACGTAGGTGGTAGATTATTAACCCATGGGGATGAAGTAAGGACCAGATGGAAAGAATATTTTGAAAGCCTGATGAACAGTGGCAAAACATGATGTGTTATTTGCACTGGTGATTTTAGTGAGATTGTTGGGAGTAGACTGTAGCACCAGTCGAGCAGGGCAGTACTCCCGAAGTGGATGGAAAGCTGATGACAGGGAGTGCTGGAGCTCCCGTTTCATCAGCCCTCAGGACTAGTTCCTGACCATCCCCCTTTGCTGAACTTTTTCAGTGTCTCAGTTACACAGAGAGTAGGCCAGCATGCTCTCCAGTACAAATTTCTCTATCTATACCAAACTACATGCACAGTACACACTACACTTCCTATTCAAAATTTAACAAATGGCGTCTCTTTACCAAGCCTCGGAGTCCCCAGGGGGGGGGACCATAAATGCCCCCACCATCCGCCCCTCTCCCGGTGATGACTCGAGATGCCTGGAACCACTGTCTGACTCTCTTCTTCTTCATTTCTGCAACATTCGCAGCCTTTCCTCTAACTTTCGCTCTGTTGAGCACCACCTCTCCTCCTCTAAACCTTTCCTTCTTTTTCTAACGGAGACTCAGCTGTCTGAGGCAACTGACAGCAAACCCTTTTCTGTATCCTCCTACTTTCTCTATACTCATTTCAAAGCCAAAGGTGGCTGTTGTGTATATATATATACGCAATGACTTATCTTGCTCTCGTGTTCCTGAACTCGATTCTTCTGAATTCTCTACACTCTGGCTTCGGCTTTCCTGTCATTCTCTGACTACATATATCTGCGCTGTTTACTTATCCCCTAATTCTACTGACTATCAAAAATTCTTCGACTATCTTACTTCTACGATGGAACACATTCTATCCATTTCTCCTTTCCCTGAAATCTCCATTCTAGGAGATTTCAATGTTCACCACCACCTTTGGCTCTCCTCTCCTTTCACGGATCCACCTGGTGAACAAGCCTACATCTTTTGTATCCTTAATGACCTAGAGCAGCTTGTACAGCACCCTACTCGTATCCCTGACCGCCTTGGAGAGAGCTCCAACATACTTGACCTCTTCCTCACAACTAATCCTTCTGCTTACTCTGTTAACCCCTTAACCGCGGGGCGTCACTTTCGTGACGCTCGGCTACAATGGATCATACCGCGGGGCGTCACTTTTGTGATTCTGTGTTATTTTGAATTATCCCGGGCTCTCAAGTGGTGGCTTGTATCATATATCAGTACTGCCAATGTCCAACACTAGTCAGCACTCCAAATCTCATCTGTACTCCCATCCATTGTTGACATTTTAGCTATTTTACCCCCTTCCTGACTCCCCTCCCTACCTGCCCTCCATTACCCTCTCCTCTCACCTCCCACGCCGTGCTGCGCTACGGAAATTTCCCCCTTCTCTTTCCACAGATTTCATCCATTGAAATAAGCCCTATGCCCTATATTTTTACCCAGTAATATATACCAAAAAAAAAAGGTAAGTGATAGTGTTATACTCCAGAAATTGCCTAATTATCACCTGACAACACCTCACGTGCATTCATTCGCTACATTACCACGGTAATTTCCCCTTTGACTTATGCCTTGTAATCGATGTCTGTAATAAAAATATATATCAGAAAGGAAGGGAGAATCCTAATTGACATTTACATTCACCTGGAACTACCTATTTCTTTATTTATTGCCGAGATTTTCTACCTATAAAAAATTAGCATGTAAGTTAGCAGCAGTAACCCTAAAGTGTCATTGTCAACCCTTCCCTTCTCAGATAATTTACCCCCTTCGTGACTCCCCTCCCTACCTGCCCTCCATTACCCTCTCCTCTCACCTCCCACGCCGCGCTGCGCTACGGAAATTTCCCCCTTCTTTTTCTCAGATTTCATCCATTGAAATAAGCCCTATGCCCAATATTTTTACCCAATAATATATACCAAAAAAAAAACAGGTAAGTGATAGTGTTATACTCCAGAAATTGCCTAATTATCACCTGACAAAACCTCACGTGCATTCATTCGCTACATTACCACGGTAATTTCCCCTTTGATTTATGCCTTGTAATCGATGTCTGTAATAAAAATATATATCAGAAAGGAAGGGAGAATCCTAATTGACATTTACATTCACCTGGAACTACCTATTTCTTTATATATTGCCGAGATTTTCTGCCTATAAAAAATTAGCCTGTAAGTTAGCAGCAGTCAGCCTAAAGTGTCATTGTCAACCCTTCCCTTCTCAGATAAGCCGCGGCATTTAGTTCCTTGTCCTCCACTGCAGAGACATGTCGCACTCGCACCCCGCCATTCCTGCCGCTTCTGTGCCCATTGCAAAGGGCCCCGTGACCTCTACCCCCAAGAAAAGTGTTGAGGCAAGCAGGAAAGGCCTCAGTGACTCTGCAGTGGCACGAGAACTTGCTGAATTGTCGATGATAATAATGGACAGCGATTTTGACGATTCCGGTGAATCGTGTGATGAGCCGGGTGAAGTTATCGCGCCAGAAACAGCGACAACAAGTGCTCCTACCAGTGAATCTGTGTCTAGCTCCAAGGGAAAGGAGCCTTTAGTGCAGGAAGGAAAAGAATTTGGGAAGGGAGTGAAAAGGCGGCGTGTTAGCCCCAGAACAATGCCCCCACGTGACCCAGCCCGCCATGAGTCACGAGAGCATTCACCTCCCCGTTCCCCAAGCCCCGCTTTACTCATCTCGTCATCATCGTCGGCTGAGTTATCTCCGGAGTCTTCGTCGTCGGAGTCACCACCAGCATCAACAGTGAAGGCCGGCCGTAGAGGTAGAGGTAGATCTAAGAGAGTGAGAAGTAGTGTAGCTAGTAGGGTAAGGGCTGCTAGTGCTGTACGGCAACCTAGGGTCAGTGCGAGTGACCTTGCCCGAGATAAGCCTCCCTCTCAGCCAACCTCCACCACCACCACCACCACCATCCCTCCACCGCCACGCCAGGGAATCCTGGACGCCTTCGCATGGACGGAAGGGTCAGATTTTGTCCCCGAAAACCTGGTTTTCGATGAGAGCTCGTCAGGAGTTCAGCCTGCCTTCACTATGGACGAAAATGCTGAGTGTGTCGACTACCTTTTGGCCTTCCTAGATGACGAAGTCATGCAGCACATATGTGATGAGACCAACAGGTTCGAATCACAACGTGCTGCTAGTGGTACAGGTGCAGCCAAGATGCAACAGTGGACCATGCTGGGAGTGCAGGAGCTGTATGTGTTCTTTGCCCTCATGCTTCTTATGCCACACTCCAAGAAGCATGAGTTGGAAGAATACTGGTCCATGGACCCCTTACTACCCTCACCGACCTTCAACAAGTACATGGCCAGAGATCGCTTCCGGAACATCATGGGAAACCTGCACTTTGCCGATAATGATGTACCTTCCCAAACCGACCCACTCTGGAAGATCTGGGAGATTCTGAACAGAATGAAGGATAAGTTCATGTCATTCTTCCACCCATTTCAGAAGGTTGTCATTGATGAGTCCTTGGTTCTGTTCAGAGGACGTCTTCGGTTTGTCCAGTACATTCCAAGCAAACGCCATCGCTTTGGAATTAAGTTCTTTGTACTGTGCGACTGTAAGACGGGGTACATCCTTGACATCGTCATATATTCAGCCAGCACTGTCGATCTCGATAAAACACACCCCCTTGGCTTCTCAGGCTGTGTAGTGAAAGTGCTCCTAGAAAAGTATTTTGGTGGGAATCATGTGCTGTATACAGACAACTACTATACAGCACCGAAACTTGCCAAATACCTTTCTGAGCACGGCATTGGCTCCTGCGGCACTGTGAAAAGTAATCGTGCCAACTTCCCCAAATTCCCAGAGGTGGAAAACTCGCAGCGAGGAGACGTGCACCTACGCAAGTCTGAGAAGATGCTGGCAATACGGTGGCATGACAAGAGAGTCGTGCACATGCTCACCACCGTACATAAGGGGGAGATGAGAGACAGTGGGAAGGTCGACCGTAGGACAGGCGAACCTGTGATGAAACCTGATGCTGTGTTGGACTATAATATAAACATGCGGCTGGTGGACAAGTCCGACATGATGATTGGTGAGATCGACTGCCTCAGGAAGAATACTAGGTGGTACAGGAAAGTTTTTCTGCATCTCATAGATATGACGATGCTGAACGCCTTCATCCTGTACAAGATGAAGGTAAAGCCACCCAAGTCCTTCTCCCTGAGGTTGTTCGCCAGGACTTGTGTCCAGCAGCTGCTGGAAAAATATGGTAAGGTGCAAGCAGCAACTCCAAGGCGCCATCCAGTTACACTTCCCGACCGACTTGAGCAGAGGGCGTATATGGATCGGCACAGACTTGAGCTAATGCCTGCCACAGGGAAAAGGAAGGCTGCGATTCGCAGGTGTCAGGTATGTGCGCATACCACATGCCACACACCTGAGCATAAACGCACCTCTTGGCAGTGCGCTGAATGCCAGGTTCCCCTCTGTGTAACCTGCTTCTTCGATTATCACAGCCAGAAGCAGTTCTAACAGTGCAAGTGTGGAAGCAGAATTATTTGGAAATAATGTGTAAATAATGTGTAAATAATGTGTAAATAGCAGGTGAAAGCAATGGATGTTCAGTTCATATGATTGAACAGTGTATTATAGTTTCATCTTACTGAAAGTGACAGTGAATAACATATTGTAAGTAAAATAGAAGGGTAAATATTGAAAATAGAATAGAAAATGTAAATAGTAATGTAAGTAATTAGTAATATAAGAATATGAGTACAAATAATTTATGTTATAACAGTGAGAGTGAATCCGTGGCTCTCTACGTATTTTACTGACTGAAAAATAGAATGACTTCAGTGACAATAAAATAATACGACTGAAGGAAACTTATGGAGAAAGACTCCAGATATATATAAGTGTGATATAGTAATAGAAGTATAAAGTGTGAGGGGTTTTATGAATTATAAATGACAGAGTGCCTAGAGCGAACTAGCGCAAGTGCGGCGATCAGACGCGCTCGTAATTTCCATTGCTTTCACGCTGTTTTTTTTTTAGTATGGATCCCAAACTACTTGAAAATGGTAGAATAGTGTTTATAGTGTTTGTATCTGGCTGTGGTAATCATATAACGGGTTGTCGGAAAGTGTAAAGTGGAGACTTAGTTACCCTACTTCAGAGGTCTCCACAAGTCCTACGGAAACTGACGAAGGCTCAACAATCATTCCAGGAGAAAGCTGAAGGTATGTGCTATAAGCATATATAATTTTATTATTCTAGGACTAATAACTGATTTTTAGCAAATATTTTTTGAGAGTCTGTCGGAGCCCAAATAACCCCGCGGGACACGCAAGTAATTGGTAAACAAGCCCGCGGTGTAGGGGTTAATCTTTTCTCTCCGTTGGGCTCCTCCGATCACAACCTTATTACCATAACCTGTCCTATCACTCCAGTACGGCCTGTGGACCCTCCAGGGAAACGTCGTCTGTGGCATTTTGGAGCCGCGGACTGGGAGTCCCTCAGGCAGTACTTCTTTTATTTTCCCTGGAATGATTATTGCTTCCATGGCCGGGAGCCATCTGAGTGTGCCTTGCGCATTACGGAGGTTATTCTCTCAGGCATGGAAGCATACATTCATTTCTCATATCCTTTGACTAACGCAAGAAAGCCTTGGTTTAATCACGCTTGTTCTAATGCTGTCCGCAACAAGGAGAGGGCCTATAAAAGGTACCAGAGCCAACCCACCCCTGAATCACATCATCTTTACGTTTCTGCCCGGAATCGTGCTAAGTCTCTTCTTCGCTCTACTTAAAATAATTTCATCCATACTAAATGCTCTCAACTCTCCAACTCGAATTCTTCCCGCTCACCTTACCAAAAATCTTTCTAACAACTTTACCTCATCATCCTTCCCTCCTCTTTTCTACTCTGATGGTTCTGTAGCTATTTCTTCTACTGATAAAGCAGATCTCTTCGCACAGACTTTCTCCTCCAATTCCACCTTAGACGATTCCAGTGCTGTTCCTCCATCACTTCCCCCCTCTGAGTTCCTCATGGCTGACATTAAAATTTCTTCAGTTGATGTATTTTCTGCTATCACTGGCCCCAGTACTAACAAGGCATATGGGCCTGATGGGGTCCCTCCTGTTGTTCTCAAGAACTGTGCTTCTGTGCTTACACCCTGCCTAGGCAAACTCTTTTGCCTTTGTCTGTCAACTTGTACCTTTCCTTCTTGCTGGAAGTTTGCTCTCATTCAGCCAGACCCAAAGAAGGGTGACCACTCCCAACCCTCCAACTATCGTCCAATTGCTTTAACGTCCTGTATTTCAAAAGTTTTTGAGTCAATTCTCAATAGAAAAATTTTAAGGCATCTTTCCTATCACAACCTTCTTTCCGATCGTCAGTACGGGTTCCGTCAGGGACGCTCCACTGGTGATCTTCTCACCTACCTTTCAGACTCCTGGTCATCCTCCTTTCGGGACTTTGGCGAAAGCTTTGCCATTGCACTTGACATCTCAAAGGCTTTCGATCGAGTCTGGCATAAATCTTTAATTTCCAAACTGCCCTCCTGCGGTTTCTATCCTTCTATCTGTGCCTTCATCGCTAGCTTCCTTTCTGGTCGTTCTATAGCCGCTGTTGTAGACGGCCATCGTTCTTCTCCTAGATCTATCAACAGTGCTGTTCCTCAGGGCTCTGTCCTATCACCAACTCTCTTCCTTTTATTCATCAATGATCTTCTAAGCTGTACATCTAACCCTATCCACTCATACGCTGATGACTCCATCCTTCACCTTTCCATTTGGTTCCCGCAACGCCCATCTCAACAGTTACTTCAACAAACAAGGGATGAGGCTATGGCACACCTAATGTCTGACTGGGCTCGTATCTCAGACTGGGGTAAAAATAATATGGTTGTTTTTAATGCATCTAAGACTCAGTTCTTACACCTATCAAGCCGACAAAATCTTCCACAGGTATACCCACTAATGTTTAATAATATTCAGCTTAATCCTGCATCATCCTTGAACATACTTGTGGTTTCATTTACTCGGGACTTATCTTGGAAAGATCATATTACATCTCTTGTAAAATCTGCTTCCAAGAGATTGGGTGTGCTAAGCCGACTCCGCTCTTTCTTTACCCCTGCACAATTGTTGACTCTATACAGGGGTTTTATCCGCCCCTGTGTGGAGTACAACTCTCATGTGTGGGGAGGCTCCCCACATACAGCTCTTCTCAATAGGGTGGAGTCAAAGGCTTTTTGTCTCATTAACTCTCCTCCTCTTACTGACTCCCTTCAACCTCTGTCTCTTCGCCGCACTGTTGCATCTTTATCTCTTTTCTATCGCTACTTTAATGGTCACTGCTCCTCTGAACTGTCTGCTTGCATTCCTCCACCTCTATGACGGGCGCGTAGCACCCATCTGGCAGCAAACTCTCATCCCTTTTCTGTCCAACTCTCTAATGCAAGAGTTAACCGTTACTCCCAGTCTTTCATTTATGCAACAGGTCAGCTCTGGAACTGTCTCCCTCTGTCTGTATTTCCTGCTGCCTATGATCTCCAGTCTTTCAAATGCAGTGTGTCCAGGCATCTCAAAATGATCGGATCTTGAATTTGGCTCTCTATTGTATTATGTTTTTCTCTTGGAGGGAACTGTTACTGCGGGCTCATGGCCTTTGGCTCCTTCTTCCTCGCATAAAAAAAAAAAAAGTAGGGATGGCTTTGAAGACTGTATGGGTAAGGAGGGTGTTGGTATAAGAAACGAAAATGGGGTGCGATTTGGAAGCTTTTGTTTGGCAAATGACCTTACAATTGGTGGAACTATCTTCGAGTATAGAAAAATACATAAAACTACATGGATTTCACCATGTGGTAAATATTGTAACCAGATTGACCACATTGCAATTAGCAGAAGGCATAGGAGTTATTTGCAAGATGTTTGCATAAGGAGGGGGGGCTGATATAGATAGTGATCATCAACTTGTTGTGTCAAAGATTAAAATAAAACTTAAGAGAAACTATCTATCTATTGCCAGACGCCTCAATCCCGTTTGGGGCGGCCACAAACAAATCGCCTCCAAGTCGCCCTGTCCCCCGCCATTTCACTCCCCTGCTCCCAACTCACACCCCCCTCTCTCATATACCTCTCCACCCCATCTCTCCATCTCATCCTCAGCCTCCCCCTCCCTCTTTCCCCCTCCACCTCACTCACATACACTCTCTTCGTCAGTCTTTGACCCTCCATCCTCTCCACATGGCCAAACCACCTCAGTGTGTTCCTCATAACGCTTCCTATCACATCCACATCAACACCACAACGCTCCTTTATATCCTCATTCGTCAGCCTGTCTCTCCATGTGACTCCACATGCTCCTCTTAAATAACTCATTTCCACGGGTCTCACTCTTGACTTGTGTCCTTCCAACAACGTCCAAGCTTCACTTCCGTACGTTAGAGTTGGTATCACAATACTGTCATGTAGTAACTTTTTCACTTCCATGCTCACTTCCATGTTTCTTATCACTGCTTTCAAAGAACCAGCAACCTTTCTTCCCTGCTGTACCCTTTCAAGCACTTCACCCTCCAAACCTCCATCCTTACTCATCACACTACCCAAGTACTTAAACGTACTCACATTTTCCAATTCCTCACCATCCAACCTTGCTGTACATTCACTGACTTCACCTCTCTCAAAGACCATCACTTTACTCTTCCCTACATTCACCTTTAGATTCCGTTTCTTACACACTCTCTCAAACTCATCCACCAAGCCTTGCAGCTCCTCTTCATCTTCACTCAACAACACGGTATCATCTGCAAACAACAGTACAGGGAGTTTCCAAACACTATCCTCTCTCACCAGGGCCACTCCAACATCCACTACCCTACCTTGTACCTCTTTTATTACCCCATCCATCTACAGATTGAACAACCATGGAGACATGACATCCCTGTTTCAACCCAACTTTCAAAGAGAAAAATTCACTTAGTTCACCATCCACACGCACTGCAGCCTTCGCACCATCGTACATACTCTTCACAGCATTCAATAATTTCCCATCTATTCCATATATTCTTAACACTTTCCACAATCTTAGTCTATCCACCCTGTCATATGCTTTCTCCAAATCCATGAAAACTGCATACAACTTCTTTCCCTTCTCTAGAAACTTTTCCACTAAAGATCTGAGAATGAATATCTGATCTACACAACCTCTTCCCTTCCTAAAGCCTCCCTGTTCTTCTCCAACTGATTTCTCTGTTCTTTCTCTAACTCTGTCAATAAGTATCCTACCATACACTTTTCCTATTATACTAAGAAGACAAATGCCCCTATGATTACCACACACTTCTTTTTCCCCTTTTCCTTTGTACAAGGGAATAATTATACCTGACTTCCAATCCTCCGGGACTCTACCTTCCTCCCAGGCCAATCTGCACATCTTCCACATCCATTCTACTACTATCTCTCCCCCATGCTTCAGCATTTCACCACACACTCCATCAATTCCTGGGGCTTTCCCTGATTTAACTTTCTTCATTGCTTCCACAACTTCTATCCTACTGATTTCTTCCTGTCTTCTCACCTCCCTCCTTCTTCCAGCCATTCCCCAGCCACTTATACTCGCAATACTTCCATCCTCCACGTTCAACAATTCCTTAAAGTGTTCTCTCCATCTGCTCACTTTTTCTCCCTTCTCCACTAGTAATCTACCATTTTTATCTTTCACTCCCCTGCTAACTTCACTTCCACCCTGTCTTACTCTTTTCACCTCTTTCCAGAACATTTTCTTACAGTCCCTCCACTTTACACTCAAATTCCTTCCAAATACCTCATCCACTCTCTTCTTACTCTCTCTTACTAATCTTTTCACCTCTCTCTTTCTTTCTACATATAACTCTCTCTTCCGCCTCTCAACTTCTTCCACGCCCCTATTTCTCATCCATTCATTGTATGCTGTCTTCTTTTGTGCCACAGCCCGTTTCACCTCTTCAGTCCACCACGCTGTTCCTTGCACCCCCCTCCGTCTTCTCTTCCTTCCACACACCACATCACATGCTGCACATATTTCTTCTGTAAATATTCTACACACACCTTCCACGTCCCCCATCTGCTCCAACTCATATTTGCCCAATCGTTCCTCCACTTCTCTCTTATACTCTGCCTTTTTCTCATCCTCTTGTAACCTTTCCACTCTCCTTGCAACTACTCCTTCCTCTCGTCTTTCCCTTCTTCTATTCCTCCATCTTACTTGAACTTTAACTCTGGCCACCACCAAGTAATGGTCAGAAAGTCCACTCCCCCAACCTCTATAAACTCTTGCATCCAATATACATCTTTGCATCCTTTCATCCACACACACATAATCAATCATTGCCTTCCTTTCACTCAATTCACCACCCACCCTTCTCACCACTCGCAATGTATACCTGTGGATCATTTTATGCCTGAAGAGGGTATTGGCTATCACCAACCCCCTCCCAGCACAAATGTCCACTAACGCACTCCCATTCTCATCTATCTCAGCAGGCACACCCCACTCACCAACTATTCCATCCACCTTCACATTCCCAACTTTACCATTCATATCACCAATGAAAAACACTCTATCATTCCTTCCAAACTTTTCCATGCACACTTCTACATTTGTCCAGAACTCTTCTCTCACTCTTCTAGCACGATCTTGCGTTGGCGCATACACACACACACAATCGCCCACATTTGTATTCCAACTTTCATCTTTACCCACATAATCCTTGATCCAACTGATCCATACTGTCTTATGCTCCTCTTCCATCTTTTACTCACAACTATACATACTCCTTCCTTTGCCCTCTCATTCTCACCTACTCCTGCACATATACCCCATCCATACTCCCATTCTCTCACACTTTCTCCTCTCCATTTTGTTTCAGTTATTCCACATACATCCACTTTCGCATCCTCAAGCACCTGGACAATCTCTCTCTCTTTCACCTCATCATTTGCTCCCCTTACATTCCACGTTCCAATTGCCATGTCCTTTGTCCGGTCCTTGGTCGTCAACGTTTGGTCAGTCCTTGTCCGAGGCTTCTTGTTTGTTTTTTTAGTTAGTTGTTTTCCGGGGAGGGGCACTAACCCTCTGCCAACCCTTTTAGTCGCCTTTTACGACAAGCAGGGATACTGGGGGAGTATTCTTGACAAACCCCCCTACCCCCAGGGGGTAGGTAATAAATATGATTTTGATGAGATGAAAAATGACGAGAACATGAAGGAAAAGTTTCGCCTTGAATGTAGGAACAGGTTTCTAGTCCTGCAGACTTTGATGGAATCTGAAGACAATGATATTAACCCTCCGAGGCACATTGACACGAATTGTCTTCTTTATGGTTTGGCTTATAAACGCATGAAGACGCGAATTGCATTGTTAAGCAGTAAAAATGCTGTCAAAAGGAAAGTTTTTGGCCGATTTGCGTCAAATTTTGGTGCGTTCTAGTGGGTGCATCTCTCTTCCAAGGTAAACACTTGGCAACACTGTGACTGCTCTGATGAGGCAATATGTAGCAGAAAAATCTCAGCATCTCATCACCAGGCGGCCTGAAGGGTAGTTCTGCTGTCAGTCGTCCCTTTAAATCCACCATTTTCCCCCTCCCACCCAAGGCAGAAGCCATTATTGAAATATTGTGATTGTACAGTGTTTTTGACTATAATGTGAAGTGATTGTGTCTATGGAACATAGATATATTGTTTGTAAAGCATTGGGGCCCATTATCAGCAGTTAGGCCTAGAGGCAGGAGTGTGGTTTGTTATAATGAGGTTTTCACTCTGCTTCACCCTGCCCGTAAATGATGTGAGTATTTTACCTTTATAATGAAGCTAGTACTTATATTTTGTGAAACATATAGTGCCTGGATTAGTAAAATAACTGACCCACCATAGCAGGCATTATGTATGCCATAGAGATATGCCATAGTTGCTAAGGAAAAAAGTGGTCACGTACACCATAGAGTCTGGAAGGGAATAATAGAGGAAGTTGGGATGGAATCATGTGATAGTGTTTTATATTGCATATGGTTCAAATTGAAATATAAGCACAAAATAGTGCTGTGAGTGTTCATCGAGAAATATTGCGTGCATTGACTGACTTAGCTCAGACCTAGTGCATGTATCAGAGACAACAAATATGCCACACAATCTCAGACGTCAGTGAAAAGGTATTGTACCAATCTCAGACAAGGCTATATTGCGTATGGTCTAGTGTGAAACATATGAATGAAATAGTGCAGCGAGTGTTCCCCAAGAAATATTGCATGCATTGACTGACTTAGCGAAAACCTAGCACAAGGATCAGAGACGAGAAATATGCCACACATACATATGTATGTCGTGCAGCAAATGTTCGTGGAGAAATCTGTTGTGTCATCGCATGCGTAGTGCAAGGAGGAGAGAACAAAATACTCCACGGACACACACACACACACACACATACACACACACACACATACACACTCACCCCCACACACACTTATCCACACACACACACACACACACACACACACACGCTGACACACTACATAACTCCTCATCTTCAAACCCATCAAGGTCCTGCCAACATCTCAACACCTCTGGAGGAAGTGAGTTATCTGTATTTTGTTGATTTGTATATTGACCTATTTCTATATTTCTATATTTTTTACTCAAATAACTATTGCTTTTTTACATATACACATATGAGATGGAAGAAAGTTCAGCTTCAGTATCACTACCTAGCAAAAAGACTGGTGGTCATGTTGAGCTTCTGAGAGCACTATAAAAAAAAATCTTATGATATTTTACGTATATACTTTGAATAAAAAAAGAAAATAATATAACCTAATGAGCAAAAATACGTAGATGTAGGTGAGGCAGGGAAAGAGTTTTTAACTCACTTGCAAGCGAGAAGGCGTATTCTACGTTTGTCATCCATTTACTCGAAAACTATTGGACGTATCAATTTCCTGTAAGAACCATGATAAAGATCAGTGAATTCAACGTATGTACAGGACATAATAATGTAATATCACTGATGAAAAGTCATTGTTACATAGGAGGGAATATAAAGGTTATTGTGTGCGAATGACGAAAGTGCAGCATGGCCGCGAGTACCCAGTAGTTTTTTTGCGATGTACTCGGAAACTAGGAGGCCTATAAAAAATCAGCATGGCCCATGAGAAAGCTCATGAAATTCTACACAAGATTATGAAATAAAAACATAAAGTGTGTGTGAAAACTTTCGCAGAAAAGCTCCCTGCTTAAAAAAAGAGAATGGCTTTCAGTTTTTGGCTATTTTCTTGAAAACTACAAATCGTATCATAACCAGACTTTCCCATTATAGTAGCCGCAGCGAGAAATGAACGCTGTGGTGGGGCCGCCGGGATGACCGGGGATTCCCCCACTGTAGCCATATCTACATGTCACCGACCATCGGCCACCGCTGCAGCCCCGCTCCATGATCCTTACCCTGTGTCTCTGGCTTTCTCTTTCTCTCTCGGTTTCTATATAAACTGGTGTATTTCCGAAACTAATTATGAAATTATTATGACTTTTGTTCCACACCACCTTTGAGGTAAAAATCAAGGGGAGTTTTCTGTATAAAGGTTTCCCCCCCCTCCTAAATGTGGCATATGAGCGGGGGGAGTGCGGCCTTGCCGATACCTCCGCCTGACCTATAATTATACACTCGCCAGAACTGACCTGCCCTCAGACAAGGGGGGGGAAACCTTTATACAGAAAACTCTCCTTGATTTTTACCTCAGTGGTGGTGTGGAACAAAAGTCATAATAATTTCATAATTAGTTTCGGAAATACACCAGTTTATATAGAAACCGAGGGAGAAAGAGAAAGCCAGAGACACAGGGTAAGGATCATGGAGCGGGGCTGCAGCGGTGGCCGATGGTCGGTGACATCCTACCTCTATGGTCGGTGACATGTGGATATGGCTACAGTGGGGGAATCCCCAGATGACCGGCTGCCCCACCACAGCGTTCATTTCTCGCTGCGGCTACTATAGAAAGCTGAAGAAATTCTCTATCAAAACTTCTAATAGCATTTTTCTGTATGATGGAAAACATTCGAACTACCTCATACCAATTAATCTGACCAGGTATATATGGCAACACTGTTCCGGCTAAGATTCTGATTGGCTGGAGGTGTTTGTTCGATTTCGTTGTTGCGTAAACCGATACTCTCTTTATTATCAGATGCGATAATGAGTTTGTCGACAATACAATCATCAAGAGCAATAAGAAATCCGTTATATACTTAACAACAATGAAATTTTCGTAGGAAGATAGAGATATGTGTCAACAAAGTGTTATAATAGTCCAAGTCAAGGTCAGCACTCGAATAATGCCTTTATGTCTCCGACATTCCGTACTATAACAAAAATTAAAGAAACCTGCTTAATCTATGTGTTGGTATAACACATTTAAATTTTAAGATCAATCCATACTGTGATAATAGAGGGGATGCAATGAAATAGTTTTCCTCTAGCCTACTTTGATTTTCGCAATTTTTTTCAAACCTTCTTCCCTGCAGAACTCGTCTTTTTATTAGAAGTTTCAATCATTCAGAGTTGTGGCACGATTTAAGGGTGCGGACTGATCTTATAATTTAAAATGTGTGTTATACCAATTAATGCATAGATTAAGTAGGTTTCCTTACTATGCTGTTATATTACGAAATGTCGGAGACATAAAGGAATTGTTCGAATGCTGACCTTGACTTGGACTATTATAATACCTTATTAACTCATATCTTTATCTTCCTACGAAAATTTCATTGCTGTTAAGTATATAACGGATTTCTTATTGCTTTTGACGATTGTATTGTTGACAAACTCAATATCACATCTGATAATAAGGAGAGTACCGGTTTAAGCAACAACAAAATCGAACAAACACCTCCAGCCAATCAGAATCTCGGTGGGAACAGTGTTGCCATACATGCCTGGCCAGATTAATTGGTATGAGGTATAGGATGTTGGGAAGTGAAACTGACGTTCGGAAATGTTTATTCACGGTGGCCTAATGTACTTTTATCATTTTCTTTTTCTTTCTTTCTTTTTTTTTTTTTTTGCTTATCGGCTAGAACAAACATCAGTGAATAAGATATGTAGGTTTCATGGCAATATATAGAGGATTGGATGGCGAAAATTAGGTGAGAATACATGTTTTCAGTGGCACACGGGGGGGGGGCTGGGCAGGTGGCCAGACGAGTAAAATCGTGTGCCAGGAAACTTACTGAAACTTACACGTGCAGGAGAAGGTTAACCAAATGTGGAGAGAGATAAAAGAGATTATGCATGAGAGTGCTAAGGTTGCTATTAACCCGAGATGTCCCAACAACGTATGGATATTTTGCCACGTTTTGTCATGGTGACACCCGGCAACGTATCCATATGTTTTGCAAATGCGAGGTTCATCATTTGCATATTTCTAAAGTTTCACAGGTGATTTTTGGTAGGTATATGTGGTAGACCTTCCTCTACCAATGCCAGGTGGGGATAATGCCTCATGCCATTTTCTTGGCAACTCACCAGTTAGCAGTGACCTGGCCAGTAAAGACGTGCACCACGGTCTCTCCAATGACGAAATTCAAAGCGAAAGTGATTCCCGAGATGGAGGACAAAGGAAGACACAAGCCAGAGGAAGAAACAAGCAGAAGTGATGAGGCGGTAACGTTGTAAAGGAAAATGCCATATGCTGATGTGTTTGGTGAGTGAACATTTATATCGCCTATATTATTGTGTGAAAACCAATATACTCTTGTACTACATATAAATTCGTACAAAATAAATAAATATTTACATACAATGAGTGGTTTGGGATAGTTACCCCTCACAAGAAAACGTCTTCTCTGGAGCCTGGCCTGAGAGAACACAGTACCAAGGTGAAAGTACTGTTACCTTTATTGGTATTTCTAAATTCAAATGAGCACTTTCTCTCTGAATTATCGATGTTTCTCATAAAAAGTGGAGGTTTTAGCCAAAAAAAAAAATTTTTGGAAAATCTGCTGGGACTGGGGGGGGGGGGGTCATTGGTGAAAAATTTGCTGGGATGCAGCAGGTTAAGGAAAAGGGAAAAGCGAGAAGGAAAAAGTGGATGTCAGATGAAACATGGAATGCAATTCAGAAAAGAAAAGAGGCAAAGTTAAGAAGTGAAGAACATGTTGATGGCCAGGTAGCTGAAGTGCTTAGAGCAATGTACTGGAGTTTACATTCTGAAGTAAAAAGACTCGTTAGACGTGGTAAGAGGAGGCTATATGATGAAAAGGCAACAGAGACAGACATTAAGTAAAAATGACGGTCAGAGTACAAGAGCAGCATATCAGGCCATAAAAAATTTAACTGGGACTGAAAAGAGAAAGAAGGAAATTCCTGTCGAAACAGAAACGGTAACTTGTTGACTAAAGATCTTGATTTTAAAGGAAGGTGGAAAGAGCATTTTAAATCTGTTCTAAATAGACCAATCCCAGCTGAAGAGGAAATTTTGCCAGCCAAGAGAGATTTGCAGATAGAAACAGGGGAGATAACCTTGGAAGAGGTAGCAAAATCTATAAGGGGCCCCAGGAGAGGATGGAGTATTTCCTAAAATGCTTAAGGTGCAAAATGATGAGCTTATGAATGCGCTTTTGAAACTTTTTAATGTGACTTGGGATAATGGTGGAATTCCAGAAGAGTGGAAAAACGGAGTGATTATAAAAATACCAAAAAGGAGATTTAAGTGTGTGTGGAAATTGGAAGGAGATAACTTTGACACCTGAAGTTGCAAAAGACTTTTCCAAAATCTTGCTGTAGAGAATAGAGCCAGTAATTGATAAAATTTTAAGAGAAGAACAAGCGGGATTTAGAAAGGGTCGAGGTTGTAATGATCAGATTTATATTGTAAGGCACCTAATGCAACAAGCTAATGAGACGAAAATACCACTTAGTATGTGTTTTGCGATTTTGAAAAGGCGTTTGATAATGTTTCACGTGGAGCTATGTTGAAAACTATGAGATTCTATTGGATACCAAAAAAGTTTGGAAATATTATTAAAAGCATGCATGAAGGTACTTTTTGTAAGGTAATGGTGGGTGGGTCTTTGAGTGATCCATTTGATGTTAGGTCAGGAGTGATTCAAGGAGGAGTTTTGTCGCCTTTGTTATTTGTTTTGGTAATGGATTATGTTATGAGAAAGGTTGTAAGGAGAACAGGTGCAGGAATTAACTGGAAAGCAAATAAGAGGGTGATGGATTTGGACTGTGCTGATGATACTGTACTGACTTGCAGAAGTATTTACGAGATGCAGAGGGTGCTTGATTGTCTAGTGGAGGAAGGAGGAAAAGTGGGACTGGTAATAAATTGTGGAAAGACTGAAATTATTAATATGAACGTGGAGAACCAAATCGATTGTGTAATTGGGAATAATGTGGTGAAGGATGTAGAATATTTTAAATATCTGGGAACGATCGTATCATCTAATGGATCATTAAATAATGAAATTGAGGAGAGGATTAGGCTGGCTTGGCGAGCTTTTAGAATGTTGAAATTTGTTTGGAAAAATAATATGCTTTCGGTGCATGCTAAAGTAAAAATTTACAAGTCCATGGTTAGACCAATTTAAATTTATGGGCATGAGTCATGGTACAGTACGTACAACTGCAACAGATCAGAAAGTATTAGGATTTGAGAAAAAATACTGAGAAGGATTCTTGGGGTAAAGTGGCAAGACAGCTAAAAATGAAATAGTAAGGGATATTATTAAAGTGGAACCAGTTGATGAATATGTTAGACTGTCTCCCTGGAAATGGCTGGGGCACGTATATAGAAAAGGCAGTTTAATCCAGAATATGCCAGAGTGGACTGCTAAAGGAAGAAGAGGCAGAGGTAGGCCGAGGGAAACCTGGTTGAGGACAGTGAAAAGAGAAACAGGAGAGGAGTCTTGGTAGGACCTGAAGGAGATGGCAGGAGACAAATATTGTTGGAGAGAGTTCATCGAGGCCCTATGCATCCCGTGGGGTGCCATAGGAAATGATTGATTGATTGATTGATTGACGAATAGGAATAGAGAGAGCAGAGCGGCTGTAAACATGATTGGTTTTGGGGGTGTGCAGAGAAGGAATGCAGTGCCAGGAGACGTGACACTCACACAGGTAAAGAATGCTGTGAAACAGTTGGAAAATGGGAAAGCAGCTGCGGTCGATGAGGTGTATGCAGAGGTGCTTAAGTGTAGTGGAGAGAGTGGAATGAAGTGCTTGTTGGTGATATTTAAGAAGTCATGGATGAGGGAAACTGTGCCAGCAGAGTGGGAAAAGGTTATGATCGTACACCTATACTAAAAGAAATGTGAGAGAAGTGAATGCAAGAATTATCTTGGCATATGGTTACTAAGTGTGGTAGGGAAGGTATATGGAAGAATTATTATAGAGTAAGTCAGAGAGACATCAGAAGTCCTAGTGAATAATGAAAAGGGTGGCTTTAGAAGTGGCAGAGGATGTGTGGATCAAATATTTGCAGTGAGACAGCAGAGAAGGCTTGTGAGAAGGACCAAAAGGTGTTTATGGCATTCATGAATCTGGAAAAATCATACGACAAAGTGGACAGAGAAGGAGTGTGGAAAGTTTTGCGAATTTTCGGTATAGATGGTACGCTGCTAGGTGCCGTCAAGAGTTTTTGTGAAGGTAGTGAAACATGTGTAAGGGTTAATGGACATCTAAGTGAATGGTTCATGATCGGTGTGGGCGTGCGACAAGGTTCTGTGATGTCCCCATGGATGTTCAATACATATATGGATGGGGTGGCGAGAGAAGTAAAAACACGAGTAATGGAGAGGGGGATGACGCTGGTAATGAATGGAGTATCTAAATTGGTTGTATGCTGATGATGCATTAGGCTACTACTTGCAATTACCGGACAAAAACCCTAGTGCAGAATTTTGCTGATGTCTGTGAGCATCATGCCTTGAGAGTAAATGTAGAAAAAAGTAAATTGATGGTTATTGACAGAGAAGGTGACTCCCTGTCCGATATTACCGTGAATGGATAGAGACTGGAGGTGAGAGAGTTGAAATACCTGGGTACAGTGATAGAAAAGAGATACAAATGTGTAAAAGAAGCGGAAAGTAAAGTGACACAAGGAAGAAAAGTAGCTGGTGCAATGAAGGACTTGATAAGAAACAGGGGCTTGAGTGTTTGCAACTCAGCTGCACGAGGCTTACATGAAGGAGTATTGGTGCCAACTTTAACATATGGATGTGAGACTATGGTGTGGCATGAAAATGAAAATTCAAGGGTAAGAGCAGTGCAGATGGGACTGCTGAGGAATGTATGTGAATTACAGAGAGTGGATAAGATTTGAAACAATGTGATTCATGAAAGATGCGGAGTGAGGAAGTCGGTGGACACCAGAATCGAAGAGAGTGTACTGAGATGGTATGGTCAAGTGGAGAGAATGGGTAACAATAGAGCGGTGAAAAAGGTATATCTGAGCAAATTTGAAGGACGGAGGAGACGAGGTAGGCCAAAGAGAAGGTGGAGAGAGATGGTGGATAAGTGTGAGAGGAAGAGAGGTTTGGAAGTCAGTGAGGCTAGGGAAATAAGAGATCGAGCTGGCTGGATGGATGTTGTGAAGAGAAGTGCATGGTCAGGGATTTGGCACCCCTTTTTAATGAGGCAGCATCCGGATTGACTGTATCGGGTACGTTCATGTGAAGCTACGTTGTGAATGTTTTTGGTGTATCTGATAGAGCCAGGATTCCAGGGGCTTGAATGATGAGTGAATGGAAGCATAGCCCATTGGATTGGGCAAATTTGGGCTGTCTGGACATTCCTACTCCCCACCCTGCCCTATGGTGGGAAAGGAGGTCCGGATGATGGTGATGATGATGAGTAACATAAAATTTGGAAATCTTTCAAAATAATCCTTCATCAACATCATTTTTGTATATTACAATATGAATACGATCCAACACTGTACCTTGTGGCACTCCACTTGTTATGTCAATCCAGTCTGATACTTTTCTATTGATTACAACTCTTTGCCTTTGTCCAGTGAACCAGCCTTCTATCCACCCGAGCACTCTGTACCACAAACTATGCACCTTTAGATTCTGAAGGATTTTTTTTTTTTTTTTTAATGTGGAGCTTTGTCAAAATCCTGTTGAAAATCGGAATTAAGCATCGTCGTACATTTCAATATATTGCTGATAAAGTCAAACAGATTCGTGTGGCAGAAATGTTATTCCGTAAACCATGTTGTGCATCTTTGATGAGATTATTTGTCTCTATGTGTTTCACAATCTTGTCTCTGAAAATAGTTTCAAGCAATCTGCAAATCATTGATGTGAAACTGATTCAGTGGTGATTCTCAGACTGTGCTTTCTTGCCCTTTTTGAATATTACGACTGCATTTGCAAGCTTCCATTCATGTGGTACCTTACTGCTCTTTAGTGATAAGTTTAAAGTTCAGATAAGGCTTTGATATTTCATTCTGTAGTTCCTTTAATATGGATGGAGATATTTTGTTTGGTCCCGGTTTTTTTTATTCTCCTTTAATTTGCTAATTGCAATTAGTGCATCACTTTCCCTTTTTGTAATATCTTCGATTACGTTGCCCTCTTCTATAGGAATTGGGGAACCTGCAGGAGTCCTACATGTATTTTTTTTTTATAGTGAATACTGATGCAAAGAAAGTATTAAGAATTTTTGCCATCTTAGTTTCATCATCAGTTTTATGCTGGATGTTTTTAGTCCGACTTCTCGTCCTAAGAACACCAGCGACTGAGCGGGGTCCTCTTTCCTGGCCAGATGTAAAGCACCCACAAAGGAACAGGACATAAAAACCAGGCAGTACACCTTAACACATCTATTATCCTAATTCCTACACCGTTACAATATAAAACAGAGAGGTATTGGATATACAGTAGACAGGGACACAGAGATAGCCTTTAACACCAAGGTTTACAGTTACACTTGAAACACAGTATTCTTCATTTACACTTAGGCAATTAATTATAATATCGTGATACCCATATTTCGTCTTTAGGCAGAATTGGTATCATATAAATTGAGTCCGATGCAATAGGGGTGGACAAGGACAAGAGTTAGTGGGGTGAATATTACTATAACTAGATAGGGTGCAGGTCGCGACACTTGATGGAGTCACTTAGTTGCGACGACACTTATTCATAGACTTTTGATTCATCCGCGCACCCTAGTCTTGGTCCACGATTTCTATAAGTTCTTTTGTCTGGGACTCAGGCTATTTCCTATTCTGCTGGCTATCGGGCCTTAATAGGTTACTGGTAACTTTGTCACTGGTATTGTTCTGGCCCTCACTTTGTCACTGTTCACTGTTATCTTCCCGTCTCGGCTGTTCACAACACAAGGGGCGTTAATGTCACTATTTACCCGTGTTTCCTGGGTATAATTCACTACGGCGTCCGGGCATGAGGGGGAGGCCCTATGGGGAGCCTTCCTGCAGAGGGCAATACACTGCCCACAGGGGAGTCACTGCCTGGGTCCTGGTCGTCAGTGGAGTGCAGGGAGGCCCTCCTGTCTGGGGGCCTCGACCTGGGAGGAGGCCCTCGTACTGTAGCCTCGTTGGTGGGGTGGAGGGAGGCCCTCCAGTCTGGGGGCCTCGACCTGAGAGGTGGCCCTCGGGACTGGGGCCAAATAGCTGTAGGAGGCGGGCCTGTCGCCTCTGGCTCCATGGAGAGAGAGAGCCTGGGTTGCCCGGACCTGGGGGCTGCTGGTTGGGCCTGGGGGTCCTGGGATTGCGGTCGCCTGTAGGGGGAGGCGCCGACAGGGGTGAGCTGCGGCACCATCTCCGTCGGGTGTCCGGCAGGGGCAGGGATCTGCCAGGGGTAGGTGGTATGACCTGGATCGGGCCACGCCACCACTCTGGCAGCGCCTCAGGGGCAACACTCCCGAAAGGGGACAAAGGGGGTCCCATGCAGCTGAGAGGGAAAGGGTCGGCCCCGCAAGGGACTTCCTGCATCTGGAGGGCCTTTGGAATCACGAATGAAGGAATTACAGTGGCCGCTCCTTCCCTGTCACGTACAGTGGCCGTGAGTGCAGTTTAGTGACTCCTAGGGCTCACAGCTGAAGGGCCTACAGTGGCCGCTCCTTCCCCTACATGTACAGTAGCCGTGCTGGCGGTGCTGCTCCCGAAGGAGGAAAAGGCAAGAGAAGGGTACACGGAGTCTGCACCCTCTCCAGTACGTACTGAGGCCGTAGCCTTGGGTCTACTTACCCTGGTACGTACAGCGGCCGTAGCCGTGGGCCTACCCGCCCTGTGGGAAGCAACTGAAGGGCGTACAGTGGCCGCTTCTTCCCCGTCACGTACAGTGGCCATGAACGCGGTGTTGCTTCCCGTAGGGGAAAAAAGCAGGAGAGGGGTGCACAGAGGCCGCGCCCTCTCCAGTACGTATTGAGGCCATAGCCAAGGGTCTACTTACCCTGGTACATACTTTGGCCGTAGCCTTGGGCCTGCCTGCCCTTCAGGAGGTAACTGAAGGGCATACAGTGGCCGCTCCTTCCCCGTCACGTACAGTGGCCGTGAACGCGGTGTCACCTGGGACTGAATCTAGTTCAGTCCCACCCCGATTCTGGTGAAGGCTGCCCCGCTCGCAGGGTCGTTGTCTCTTCCCACTTGGTGTTGGGACAGTTATGGGGAAGAGGGGCTCAGGACAGGAGTGTCCCGGTGACCCTTTTGTTCCGGGTCAATAACCCTGCCGTGGTGTCCTCCTTGGGTGGCGGTGTGGTAGTGGCTTTGTGGTGGGGTGGGGGGTGGCGGGGTGGGGGGTCCGGCGGCGGTGGGTATTTTAATCAGTATGCCCTCTGATATCAGTGATTAAGGGTCTGATTGTAAGAGTTTTGCTTCTGATGTAACATAAAAAATCTTTGAGAATTGATTTAATGATAGTGGTAAAATGTGCCTAAAGGTTTTTCTTATTGTGTTTAATTAATTTTTTGGCATTCTATCAAAGAGCATCATATTTTTTTTATCACTTTGACTCTTTGAGGCATTACAGTTTTTGTATGCAAGAATTTTTTTTTTTTTTTTGCCAGAAGACATTATTTAATATAGGAGTTCCACCACTTCGGTTTAGAAGTTTTGGCATGCCTTCTGTTGTGCATTGGAATACATGACTGCACTGTTGAGAATTTCTGTTAAAAATTGCCATGCATCATGAATATCTAATGTTTTGACAATGAGATGCCAAACACCGGCACCAATAGTTGCATTTAATTTATTAACCTGCCGTGTGCCAGTGCCGTTTTAAAATGGTCTGACAATTCCACGGCCAGTGCCAGTGCCATTTTAATATGGTTGAAAATAAAAAACGTCACTGTGACCGCATTTTTCAAGATTTGCCGGTAAAAATTGGCAGGCATGTAAGGTAACTGTTCCTCTACTATCCCTCGGGCTGTCAAGGCCATACACTCACTCGCTTCCCCCCTCACGCTCGCTCTGCCTCACTCTGCCTGTGTGCCTCACCCAGTGCTGTACATAGTGAAGGCATTTTGTAAATATTTTCATGTAAGTGTAAGTTGTAAATATTTTCTCGTATGTGTATAGACTATATAGTGAAGTAAAGTTGTAAATACCTTCTTGTAAGTGCCAGGACTGTACGTAATGAAGTCAGGATGTACCTATCTACAAGTAAGTGTAAGATAATGCATTCACAGTGAGAGAGACACACAAATTGTGATAGATGCTCAAGTAACAAGTAATCAGAAAAGTGTACTGAACATTGCTATACCTTCCCAACATAAATACCTGAGTATACCTTACACAGAAAACAGCTTTGTCTCACGTACGTGGTGAGTGTGAGAAAGCGGCTATACCTGTACATGAGTATGCAGGACTCAATAAAACTCATTTCCGAGCCTCGGTGAGCATTTAAATGGCGAAATTCGTTGTTTCCACATCAAAATCTATCATTTTAACCAAAAAAAAAAAAATCGAAAAATGGCCGGCACTGGAGCGACCCACAGGGCTAAAAATAGCCAGCATGCGGCGAGTTAAAATAAGCCCTCTGATAACTGAGCACTTCCTCACAACGGGCCTTGATATTGTCTTCACTGAATTTAAGGTTAAATGTAACTATATGATGATCGTTTGTACTAAATTCCTTCCCTACAATAACATTACTTACAATTTTTTTTGATGAGGCTAAGACAAAGTCTAAGACGTGTTGGATAATTTACAGATTGATTCAATGAACTTGCCTGCAAGTTCTAACCCTGTGTGTGAAGATAGGGCTTCTCCCCATTTTGGAACTGGTAAATTAAAACCACCAAATATTACAGTGCTTTGCACACAAGAGATTTCGGTGATTTGATTGTAGATTTCATTGTTGATACTGAATGGTAGTCTGGGTGGACAATAAATTAACCCAAGTATGGGGGATGAAGTACGTGAAAGGGTACAGCAGGGAAGAAAGGTTGTTGGTACACTGAAAGCAGTGATGAGAGATAGGGAGGTGAGTATGGAAGTTAAGAAGTCACTGCATGATGGTATTGTGATCCCTACCCTGACGTATGGAAGCGAGGCGTGGACCTTGCAAGAGGGGAACAAGTCAAGAGTGAGAGCAGTGGAAATGAGTTACTTGACAGGAGCATGTGGAGTGACGTGGAGGGACAGGTTGACGAATGAAGAAGTGAAGGAACGTTGTGGGGTAGATGTGGATGTGGTTGAAAAGATTAGGAGAAATACACTGAGGTGGTTTGGACATGTGGAGAGAATGGAGAATGAAAGACTGACTAAGAGGGTGTATGTAGGTGAGGTGGAGGGAGGGAGAGGGAGGGGTAGACCGAGGATGAGGTGGAGGGATGGAGTTGAGAGGTATATGAGGGAGGGGGGGGGATGAGTTGGGGGGAGGGGAGTCAAATGGTGGGTGACAGAGTGACTTGGAGGCGTTTTGTCTGCGGCCACCCTTTGCGGGATTAGGTCGTCGGGCTATAGATAGATAGATAGATAGATAGATGATTTTATGACAAGAATAATTTCTAAGCTGAATACTTATACTCTCGACGATTTCATAACATGGCTTGACAATCATGACTGGATGGTATCCTGATTAAATATACAACAACACACTGACCTCTGCTCTACCCTTCCATTTGCTGCTGAAAATGTGATACCCTGGTAAATTAAAATTACTATAAAATCTCTTTGCTCAGTATTTAGCCACGATTCTGTTATTCCCATTACATCATAATTTTCAGTAAAGACAAAACCCTCTAAATCAGAAAATTTATTATGCTGACTAAGCACATTTACAAGAAGTGCATTAATGTACTCTCCTTTCCGATGTGGGGAGCTATATGTTACGTGTAGTTTTTACAGATCGTATATTTACGTTTGTCCCCCGAGATTATTGTTTTTTCTCCAAAAAAAAACGTACTGCGTCACTGAGCAAATAACTGAGATGGGCAGAACCAACGGCATACAAGTGTAGTCATTTGCTCCTTGTAAAAGTGTTCTGTGTGTCAACGAATTCTACGCCTTCCTGCAGGCAGTCATTTGACCCTGTTATTTATAATGAATGCTTGCATCATTGTAGTGCTACTCTTCTCCAGGATGGCTCTACATTGAGTGACAAACTAAATGATTTCCTGGTTTACAGGAAATCATTTAATATGCTGGGTGGTAACCTTATAATCAACCAATGTTTTCCCTATGTGTCAGCAAGTGGGTTGGCGGAAAATTAGCACCCCTTCCCAGTAAACAACTAACTAAAGAGACAAACAAAATGTCTCGGACCAGGACTGACCAACAGGTGAAGACCAAGGACCATACAAAGAACATGGTGTAGATTGCAGTGTGGAATATGAGGGCTGCAAATGATGAGAAAAAAGAGAGAGATTGTTCAGGTCCTTGAGGATGCTGAAGTGAACATATGTGGATTGAATGAGACCAAACGAGGTAAGAGTGTGAGAGATGAGAGAGTGGGAGTATGGATTGGATATATGTGCAGGAATAGGTAAGAATGAGAGGGCAAAAGAGGGTGTATGTATTGTTGTGTGCATGAGATGGAATTAAAATGTAAGAGAGTATGGAGTAGTTGGGTCAAAGACTGTGTGGGTAAGATTGAAAGTAGGAATACAAGCCTGGGCTTCTGTGTGCGTATATGCTCCAGTGGAAGACCGTGTCAGTGGAGTGAAAAATGATTCCTGGGCAAATGTGGAATTATGCACAGAAAAGTTTTAGCGGAGTGAGAGAGTGTTTTTGATTGGAGATATGAATGAAAAAGTAGGGAATATGAAGGTGGATGAAGCAGTTGGTGAGTGGGGTGAGCCTGCAGTAGTGGATGAGAATGGTAATGCTGTAGTGGACAGTTCTGCGGAGAGGGGGTTGGTGATAGCCATTACCCTCTTCAGGCACAAAATGCTCCACAGGTATTTGTGGCGAGTGATGAGAAGAGTGGGTGGTGAACTGAATTAACAGAAGGCAATGATGGATTATGTGTGTGTGGATGAAAGAATGAGAAGGTATATAATGGATGCAAGATCATACAGAGGTTTGGAGAGTGGACTTTCTGACTACCACTTGCTGGTGGTGAAAGTCAAGGTGAAAATGCTATGGATAAACAGGAGGGAAACGTAGGAGGATGTAGTCCATACACAGAGGGTAGAAAGTTTGCAGAAGGATTTTTAAAAAGTAGAGGAGCGATTAGGTAAATATGATTTGGAGTAGGTGGGAGAGGTGGAAGGTGTGTGGGAGATACTCACAGATGAAATATGTGCAGCATGTGAGGTTGTGTGTAGGATGAAGCGAAGAGAAAAAAAGGTGCAAGGAACAACATGGTGAAATGAAGAGGTGAGACAGGCTGTGGTGCAAAAGAAGAGGCATACAGTGAGTGGATGGGAAGCAGAGGCATGGAAGAATTTGAGAGACGGAATAGAGAGTTATATGGAGGGAAGAAGAGAGAGGTGAAAAGACTAGTAAGAAAGAGGAAGAACCGAGAGGATGAGGAATTTGCAGTGAATCTGAGTGCAAGGTGGAGGGTATATAGAAAAATATTCTGAAAGGAGATAAAGAGTGTTAGACAGGGTGAAATAGAAGGTAGTAGGGAAGTGAAAAATATAAATGGTAGATTGCTAGTGAAGGGAGAAAAAGTGAGCAGATGGAGAAAACACTTTAAGGAATTACTGAACACAGAGAATGAAAGTAACGTGAGTATAAGTGGCTGGGAAATGGTTGAGAGAAGGATAAAGATGAGAAAGGAGGAAGAGATCAGTAGGATGGAAGTAATGGAATCAATAAAGAATGTCAAGTTGGGGAAAGTCCTAGGAATTGATGGAGTGTGTGGTGAATTGCCGTAGCATGGGGGAGAGACAGGAGTAGAATGGATATAGAAGATATGATGATTCCCCTGTACAAAGGAAAAGGAGAAAAGGAAGAGTGTGGTAATCAGTATTGTATATGTGTTCATAGTGCAGTAATAAAAGTATATGGTCAGATACTTATTGACAGAGTTAAGGAAATAGCAGAATTCGTTGGAGGGGAATAGGGAGGTTTTAGGAAAGAAAGAGGTTATGTAGAGAAGATATTCATCCTAAGGTCTTTAGTGGAGAAGGAAAAGAAGTTCTATGCGGCCTTCATGGAGTTGGAGAAAGGTCTTTAGTGGAGAAGGAAAAGAAGTTCTATGCGGCCTTCATGGAGTTGGAGAAAGCATATGACAGTGATTGACAAGGAATGTGGACGATAATAAGAATATATGGAGTAAATGTGAAGCTGCTGAATGCCGTGAAGAGTATGTATGAGGGCACTTAGGCTGCAGTGCATGTGGATAGTGAACTGAGTGAATTTTTCTGTCTGAATGTTGGATTGAAACAGGGGTGTGTCGTGTCTCCATGTTTGTTCAATCTACTTATAGATATAGATATAAAAGAGATAAAAGGTAAGGGAGTGGATGGTAGAGCGGTCCTAATAAGAGAGGGCAATGTTTGGAAACTTCCTTTCCTGTTGTTTTCAGACGATACTGTATTGCTACCTGAAGACGAAGAGGAACTGTAAGGCTTGGTGAATGAATCTGGGAAAGTGTGTGAGAAACAGAACGTAAGGGTGAATGTATGGAAGAGAAAAGTTGTCGTCTTCGAGAGGAATGAAGTCACTGAATGCACAGTGCAGTTGGATGGTGAGGAAATGGAAAATGTCAGTGCATTTAAGTACTTAGGTAGTTACCGCGGGGGCAAAAGCCACTTTTTTTTTTTTGTCAAATAGGTATGAGTTGTTATAAAATGTTTTTGCATTCCATTTTAATCTTTGGACAATCAGGAATAATATCCAAAGTGCACACCCTTAGAAACCAACTACTGTAAGTTGGGAATCCAAGACGGAGTCCAAGAAGGCTGCCATTCCTATCTATTTTACTATATGATGATGAGTTGATAAATAAACCATATGTCATCATATTCATCCATGTTTTAAGACTTTTTTTTTATTATTTGTATTAAGAATAAAAAATCATTATTTGTATTCAAAACAAAATATTTTATAAATTTAATAGTTTATTAATATGACCAACACATTTTTTTTTCTTTAGAAGTTTACATCTTTGTAATGACAGACATTTTGCAAAAGTATAATTGCTGGTGCATAAACAGCACACATCAGAGAAATGTCAATAACTGAACATGTTATGGATATAAGCTGTTGTAACATCCTTTATAATGTTCAAGGAATTAAATATTCCATATTTAAACCATAACACAAATTTTTTATGAATGAAATATATCACAACCTTAATAACTGCTATAATAACTAACACTGAGATAATCCCTAATCAGAGTCAGAGCTAGCTTCAGTTTCTTGGAAGTACTGAGCTCTGGAACAACTCTTTGGAGATCCATGACATCTGCAGGCAAGATAATATGGATGATTCCATTTGGCACACGAACAATTTCTTAAGCAACCTTCTCTATAAGCACAAGGAAAGAATGTAAACATCTCTGGTGGCCACAGTTCTGCAGTCACTGGAAATAGGACAAGTTCTGTTTGCTTTACTGTCCATGCATATTCAACTAGCAAAGGAATGCAAGGTTTTGCAATGTGTGCTGTCTTGTCAGTGATTGTTGCCAGGGTAGATTGTTTCAGCTTCTGGATAAAAGCATCCTCCATAGGTGGAAGGATCTTGGTAACATTCGTCTTGTTGGTAAAAATGTATTGAGTTCGAATCTCACTCAGAGAGGTATCTGACATACAGTAGTGGGATTCTTTGTGTAGAGTGTGACAAGGAACTTCCTGGCCTGACTAGGTTGATTGATAACATTAATTTTCACTTATGATGGAATTACCGTCACAGCCAAAGTCTTCCAAAGGCTCCAGTTCAATTTTCTTATTTAATGTTAACCATTCCTTTTTGCTGTTAAAAAAGGGAATGCTGGTGAGATCCCTGTTACTTAGACCGTGATCAAATGGAAATGAGAGGCGTCTGTATGGTTACAGTGCTTTGGCAGTGTCATGTACGGGAAGGTAAATTTCTGTTGCTGCCTGCACCCAAAGTACAGGAAGATCTTTCAACATGGTGAATGCATTATATATACAGAGGACAATAATATCTGTATCAGTTGAAAGAACAATAACTTGATTAACTTTGCTTGAAAACTATACAAGAGGTACAAAATAATGCGAGTGTCTGCCTCTCCCTGTGTTGGTTCAAGGGCAGGACGGCAGTTACATCTTTACTTTGCAACATTACTGACATTGTTTCTTCACTGAAACCACCACCCAACTAAATTTTGGTGCTACTAGAACGTGAAGACTGGATTCATCTTGACACCATTTATCACACAAGTGGGCAAGGAACTGTGTTTTATTTGTAGAGCATTCAAAAAATTCTGAAGGATCTGGTGCTTTGTACTGGTCTGAGTCATCAAATATTTTTACTGTTTTTGGCTTACCTGTCCTCATCTGTCTTGTTACTTCCTGCATACTTGAACTTCTGTAGTGATCAAAACACAGGTGAACAGCCACTGCATTAACTAGGACTTCTGTAAGAGTGCTTGTTTGTATGTAAGTGCACGGCAGAGAACTCTTCCTCTTTCACAAATGACAGACGATACACCCAGTGCATGACATTGATCACTAATGCACATGCTTTGTTGTACGGTGGTGACATTTCATAACTGCATATGCCTGTATCCTCCACTGAGCTGTATGGAGAGACTATCTCTGCTGTGAGCGTGTGACTTTAGCTGCCACACTGAAACTCCCACACTCGTCGTCTCCACAATGGTAATGCAATTGGAACACTGTTCATAGCTTGCTGTTTCTGTTTCGCTGTTGCTTATATAAGCTGAGCATCGGGCTATGGCACCATATTTTCCGAATTCATTGGCTGATTTCAGAAGGTGCGGGCGTCGGGTGTAGTCCATAAACATCAGCGCTGCCCCGGGCCGCTGGGGGCGGGCACACAAACTATGCAGCGCTACCCATGAGAAAGCCTTTCCATACTGTAGAGCTCAGTGATATCCTCCTTTATAGCTTTCACAAGACTCGGTTTTGTTCCACATGTTCGCATTGTGCTATTGTCATTAAATAAGGATGGAGGGTAATTGCTACATTCTTGGTCTCCAATGTAATCCTGTACATCAAAACTGCCAACACTAGTAATAATCTGTTCATGCGAAGAAGGGCTCTTACTTTATCACTTTTTCCTGCAGGCTGAGCTCTCTACTTGATACTTTTAGCTTTGCTTTGTGTGAAGAAGGTGTTCCATTTGACAACGTGAACTTTGCCCGCTTTGTGTAAGGAATTATCAAGTGCTTGCAGGCCAATTTTTTGCGCGTGTGTCAGAGTCAGATCACATATACATTTTCAAGAGCATGTTCACCAGTAACAGTACTGATCAGGTGGTTTGAATTTTCTGTAAATGGACTGGTTTCAGCAGCTGTCATAAAGTTTTTGACTAGTTCTCGGTCCCTGGAGACCAGAGTTGTACCAGCTTCATGATATGAGTTTTCAATTTCAGAGTTGAGATGTACCATATCTTTCAATATAGAGCTGATCTGCGCTGTTATATCTTTGGTGTAAACCCATTTGGCACATGCTATTGAGTTAGAAGTCTGCCAGTCCAGTGCCTTGCAGATATCTTGGACGCCATCTTGGATTTCAAGCTTACAGTAGTTGATTTTCAGGTAATGGTATGTCAAATTTCTTTTGAAATTATTAAAACTGAATTCCTTATTAAAAACCAAAGGAACCATTCATAAAACTTGAAATTACTGCAAATTATGACCAACCTATGTACAGTAGCTCAAAAAAGTATCCTTCCACCGCATGAACGCAGGACTTCACAATGTGTCGGGCGATTGAAGCAGTGTCGGTATTGTTAGCAAGCCCGGCTCTCTCAAATATCACAATAGATTCGGTACCTCATATCTAGATCCGAAGTTTGAGTCGAGGATTTCAGATATCCGATACAGAGTCTACTTTGTTCTGTTCTACTCATACAGGCTACGCATCGGAAATACGTGGATAACCTCATTTCATATATCCGAGATAATTCCCTTATTGTATTTCACAAGGGCATAACGTTTTCATACGACACTTTAACTCGTACACCGCTGCGCCGTACGTAAGCCGGGGCTACTAGCAGATCTCACGCTCACTTAATATTTTCCATATTTCTCCGTTCGTTGTGTCAGATTGACTCACGGCACCTTTGGGAGGATACTTTTTTGAGCGACTGTACATCTATAGATATGGCAGCCATTTTGGATGCCATCTTGGATTCCCAGCTTACAGTAGTTGGTTTCCAAAGTTGTGCAGCTGGACTTTGTTCCTGGTGGTCCAAGGATTAAAATGATATGTTACAACCTTTTATATCAATCCATGACTGCTTGAACCCTACTTGCCCCCTAGGTAAGTGTGATGAGTATGCATGGAAGTTTAAAGGATGGGGTCTTGAAGGGGTACAACAGGGAAGAAAGGTTGCTTGTTCTTTGAAAACAATGATAAATAGGAATGTGAGCATGGAAGTAGAAAAGTCGCTGCATGATAGTATTGTGATATAAACTCTAACGTATGGAAGCAATGCTTGGAGCTTGTTGGAAGGACGCAAGTCAAAACTGAGAGCATTGGAATTTGGGAGGAGACTGTAGAGTTGCATGAAGAGACAGACTGACAAATGAGGAAATTAAGGAGCATTGTAATGTGGATGTGGGTGTGATGGAAAGCGTTTGGAGAAATACACTGAGGTTGTTTGTCCATGTGGAGAGGACGGAACTCGAGAGACTAACTAGGAGAGTATGAGTAAGGTGGAAAGTGAGAGAGGGAGGGGAAGAATGAAGATTAGATGGAGATATGGAGTGAAGAGGTATATGAGAGAGGGGGGTGTGAACTGGGGGGAGGGCAGTGAAATGTCAGGGGACAGGGCGATACGGCAACGGTTTGTTTGTGGCCACCATTTATGGGATTAAGGCATCTGGCAATAGACTGATAGTTTTCTCCTTGTAGCGCCAGATCTTCTTTCTGTATTTCTTCATCATTTCTTCTGATCAGGTTCGTACGGCAACCATGGCACGTGTATGAATAATAACAAGGTTATCGTTTTCTGTGTTATCAAAAACGTCATCCACAGCCTCTGTTACATCATCTGCTCCTGCACCTGGAATACAAAAGTGCTTTCGTTTGGAGGGTACCCTGCCGCAAAATTCCACCAACTCGCCACGGATGATGGAGTTCCCCACATCTCGTTCCTCATGGAGCTCTTCTTCTATTTCTTCAAGGATCTGAAATTTATTTTAAGTAGTTACTAGAATGATGCTCCCTTTTCTCGCTAGCCTTACACCATTCTGCACTGGTGGTACTCATTCTATATGGTAGGGGAAGAAATAACTACAGTGAGATGAGTGTGGTCAACAAAATCGTCACCCTGGACAGCACAAGTTGTTGACCAGGCAGTGACACCCCTCCACACTGTGTCCGACTTCAACCGTAGTAAACCCCTCCAAAACATCAGTGTTTTTGGTAAAGATGTTAATTTTGTCAGTAGCCATGGTCAGCTGTGGGTATTATGGAAAAAAAAAAAAAAGCTCACTTGTCATAATCTCACACACAGGAAACCAGTTCACAATCAGACATGACAGAGAAGGCCATCTGGTTTGTTAGTGTTAGATATTTCACTCATTTACCCTGGGCTCAGTAACAGTCGTTAAGTGTACCGTAGTACTGCAACGGTGTCATACTTGACCATCTTCCTAATTAGCATCATCCCGCAACTTTTTCCAGCCACAGGTGCTGTGAGGCAGGGTCCAGAGAGTGGTTATAAAGGAAACATAAGAAAGGAAGTAGCAATCACAGCATATCTAATGAAATGAACCACACAATTCTCTCACTATTCAAGCCCTCTGCTTTTCAGGTCATATTTGATTTATCAGTGTTAAGCAGTTCTTAGCTGTTTTATTTAGCTCATGATTGATTTAACATACCAAGTTAATTGTGACGAATTTAATATAATTACGTCAGTGGGTGTACTAACAATGACTACTGTACAGTAGTGTGGAAAACTAATGGGGAACATGCCAAAATTTCCACCCACATTGACTCACAATATCTGAGCTGAAGGGCTTGTCGGGAGGTAAGTGTGAATTCGAGTGAACGAGATGTGAGGTTGCGTGAGTTGGTGTGTGTATGTGTGTGTGTGTGTGTGTGTGTGTGTGTGTGTGTGTGTGTGTGTGTGTGTGTGTGTGTGTGTGTGTGTGTGTGTGTGTGTGTGTGTGTGTGTGTGGGTGGGTGGGTGGGTGTGGGTGTGGGTGTGTGGGTGAGAGAGAGAGAGAGAGAGAGAGAGAGAGAGAGAGAGAGAGAGAGTTGATGTGAGGTAGAGTGAGGTGCATGAGGGGGGAGATCGTAGAAACGAAAACGAAATGTTTTATTTTCCCTGCCACCTGGGAGCCCGTACAAATGACAGATTAGGGGCGATGGGTAAATCTGGCTGACTGTGGTGTTACTAATATCATCATGAGAGAGAGAGAGAGAGAGAGAGATTTTGGCAGGTATGACGAATGAGAGAATGAGATTATCTGTGTCTATCTATCCATCTATTTATCCATCTGCCAATCTGTCTGTCTGTCTATCTATCTATCTATCTATCTATCATATATATATATATATATATATATATATATATATATATATATATATATGCTGCTTCACCCAAGGAAAGGGAGGTAGCCGAGACAGGACGACACACTCGCCATTTACTCATCCATTTAAACACATTCATTCGCATCTTAGCCCCAAAGGGGAGAACGGACAGATCCTCACCGCACCACACCACACAAGGGTCAACAGCGCAATGCAATCAGTGACATCCGCAGCAGGGCCCGACAGCAGAACTGATTTACCCCTGCCACATCATAACAGACTCATCCCCTTACCCGCACCTGACCTGACTAGCTGATCAGACCAAATGCGGGAGAATATCCCCTCAGGGCTGCGTCATCACTTATTCATTCACAATTTCTCTCCATTTATTTCTGTCACGCACAGCCACTCTTCCTTGCTCAACAGACATCCCTCTCGCATCCAGCGCTCTCTTCACATTGTCCATCCATCCTATTCGTGGTCTTCCTCTCAGCCTTACACCTCTCACATCAGATCTAGTTATCTTTTTCACCAATCGCTCATTATCCATTCTCTCCATATGCCCAAACCATCGCAACACCCTCTGCTCAACCCTACCAGCCATCTCCCGAACAATCCAGTTCTCCTTCGCACTTCATCATTTCGCACTCGATCCATACGCGTCACTCCACACATACTCCTCAGACACCTCATCTCCATTACATTCAAGCTTTTCCTCTCTGTTACACCCATATTCCATGTTTTAGCCCCATATAATGCAGTCGGTACCACAACACCCTCATACAGCCTTCTCTTTACATCCATTCTAAGCGAACGACATCTAAGCACTTTTTTCATTCCTCCCAGCACCTTTCCTACTTCATTTATTCTAAATTTCACTTCTGCATCTATTCTTTCATCCACAGCAACATGTGACCCGAGATATTTAAAACACTCTACCTCCTCAAGCAACTCGCCATTCAAAACTATATTCATCCCCCTACCATCTACCAACCTCGTACACTTCATCACTTTACTCTTATTCTCATTTACTTTCAATTTCCTCCTTTCACACACCCTTCCAAACTCCTCTACCAACTGTCTTAATCTCTCCTCTGAATCAGCCACCAGTGCGGTATCATCTGCAAACAGCAGCTGCTTCAGATATATATATATATATATATATATATATATATATATATATATATATATATATATATATATATATATATATATATATATATATAAATGCAGCAATTAAGGATCCATTTGGGAATCTAATGGAATGTATAAAACTGTAGAACTAAAAAAGAGACGAGGCACTTGCAACATATTCGAGATTTACTGCTGTGACGTTTCGAGGAAAGCAATCCTCATCCTCAGACATAAAAGTGGTTAATAAGATTGTCACAACGCAGCTCTACACTTAATCTTTTTAACTACTTTCTTGTCTTGAGGATGGGGCTTGGATTCCTCGAAACGTCACATGAATGAATCAGGAATATGTTGCAAGTACTTCGTCTCCTCCTCCTGGTCTTCAGTTACACACACACACACACACACACACACACACACACACACACACACATCTACATATATATATATATATATATATATATATATATATATATATATATATATATATATATATATATATATATATATATATATATATATATATATATATATATATATATATATATATATATATATATATATATATATATATATATATATATATATATATATATATATATATATATATATATATCTGCAGGGTAATTAACTCCAGAGTTAACATAAATAATGCTTTGGATAGGCAGTTCAGGCAAAAACCAAAGAATTCAAAACAGTTACCCAAAGAATAGAAATGACGGGGGCTTACGGTATCGAAAGTAAAATATAAAAGATGAGGAGCTGGCCCTCTAAACCCTATCTTCTTCATTTTGTTTAGGAACTCTAGAGTCTTACAATATGATAAGAACTTAAGTTTAGCATTGCTCGGAGAGGAATGTGAAGGATTATGTTAGGTAGAGTTGTTAGGCATTACACTAGTAGAAAGAAAATTGAGGTGCTTATAATCATCACTATTTAAAGCAGAAATGGATGTGAGCAGTTTATATCTTTCATAGAGAAATACAGATATTTGAGTGCCAACCAAAAGAAGAGTGAGAGCGCGATGCTGGTAGAGACCAAGATGAAATTTGAAGATTTCTTTGGTTCCATAAAGTCAGGAGAAAAAAATCAGAAAGAGAGAGAGAGAGAGAGAGAGAGAGAGATGAGGGTTTGAAGTTGGGATACGAGGAAATAGATGACAATAATGAGATGAGGTAAAGTTTGTTCCACATGGTGCAAAGGATTTAATTTTTGAAAGACGAGGAGACAAATATTGAGTATATATTAAAAGAAGACCAAGTTGGCGAGGATTCAGTAAGTGAGAGTGTGAGAGGTTGAATCATAAAAATATGTGGAAATATTTCTGCGCGTACGAAGCTTTGCACGAAAAAAGTGAACCACTGACTGGGCAAGCTTGAAAAACAAAAGGCGACAGTGAAGAGTGTGAGGTTGATATTTGTAAAAAGAGGCTAATGGCGTGGAAATTTTTGGTTGTCGGGAAAAAAATATGAGGTATATGGTATTAAAGCAGGTTTATAAGTTGTACAACAAGAGCAGTGAGGCTGTAGGTATGAAGAGTTAAACGAGAAAAGTTAAGGGAGGTGTGAGGTGGGGGTGAGGTTTAAGATAATTATGAGGTGTCAAGAGTGTCATAAGAACTTTGAAGCCTAATATAAGTTGTGAGTATGATTTGCTATGTACACCTTCATGAGGAATGAGATAATGTAAGGAGAAGAAAATATGATTAAACAAACAAGTAAGTCTGAGTAAGTGAAGGTCAGAGGATGAATCATATACTGTCTCGAATGAGAGGTGTGGGGTGAGGGGCGGAATTGGAGTTTAGACATGAGGTGTGGGATGAGTGTGATGTATAATTTGTGGGATGATGTGTAAGGTGTGAGGTGTGAGGCATGAGGTGTGGGATGTCAGGTGTGAAGCGTATGATGCGGGGTGTAAGGTATGAGGTGTGAAATATGAGGTGTGAAGTATGATATGTGCAGTGTTAGATGTGCTGTGAAAGGTGTAGGATGTGAATTATGGGGAGTGGGATGTGGTGTGTAGGATATGAGGTGTGCATGTGAGATGCGGTGTGAGATATGAAGTGTGAGTTTGGGTGTGAGGTCTGCAGTGTGGGATGAAATGTCTAAGATGTGGGATGTGAGGTATAGGGTGTGGAGTATGGGGTGTGAGGTTTGAGATGTGGGGTGTGCAATGTGCGGTATGGGGTATGAGGAATCGAGTGTAGGGTGTAAGTTATAGGGTATGGGTTGAGGATGTTGAGTGTGAGGTGTGAGATGTAGGGTATAAGGTATATGGTGTGGGTTGAGGCTTGTGGGGTGAAGAGTGTGGGGTGTAAGCTGTAGGGTGTAGGGCGTGGGGTGTGAGGTATAGGGCTTAGGGTGTGAGGTACTGGGTATGGGATTAGAAGTTTTCGGTGTGGTATGTGAAGTGTGGGGTTTGAGATATAGTGTGGATCCGTGGGATGTGAAGTATAGGGTTTGGGGTGTGAGGCGTGAGTCATAGAGTACCGGGTATGTGAAGTATGGAGTGTGGGATGTGAAGTGTGGTGATCCACCCCTCTCGCACCCAGTTAGGAGTAATCCAAGGGTCTTGATGTGGTTTCAATGGGAGTTTATTTGGAGAAGACAAGTACAGGTCTAACCCTCTCTATGGGGGAGCCGGCTGTATACGTCAGCATTCTTTGAAATCTGCTGATACGTGCACTAATTGTCACGTAGGCACTCACACACTACTAGATACATATACTGTTATACACTGCTAGTTCTAGTTTACAGGTTCAAGAAATTATCAAGGTTATTGTATAAAGGTATGGCTACAAAGTATGGTTACATGTACGATTACATAAAAGTATGTTTACAATACTTCCCTGTATATTTGAAATATTATATATTTTATATTCCCTCATACCCTCATTATCTACCATACATTTTTATTCTCATAACTACTAATATAAATTTTATTACTTTCCTACATGACATACTTCCCAAAATTTAATCTCTCCCATGTTCACCAGCAACTTGAGACTGAAAGTGAGGATGTTGATGTCGGTGATGCAAATACCTTGACTCGTCTCCAATGTTTAGGGTCTGGGGTGTGAGATATAGGGTGCAGGAAGTGGGGTGTGGTTGTGAAGCGTCAGGTGCGAGGTGTAGGGTGTGGGGGTGTGAGGTGTGAGGTATAAGGTGTGAGGTGTAAGATGTAAGTTAAGGAGTGTGGAGTGTAGGATGAATTAGGAGGTATGATGTGTAATATGTGGGGTGTGAGTTATGGAGTGTGGTGTAGGGTATAAGGTATGGGGTGTGTGGTGTAGGGTGTGATGTATGGGGTATGTGGTGTAGGGTGTGAGGTATGGGGTGTGTAGTGTAGAGTGTGAGGTATGGGATGTGTGGTTTAGGGTATAAGGTATGGGGGGTGTGGTGTAAGGTGTGAGGTATGGGGTGTGTGGTGTAGGGTGTGAGGTGTGAGGTAATAAAATGGTTCTTTTCCGTGTTGTCACAGCCCAGTGCGTGTGGACCCAGACTGGTAATATGTTGGTTCTCTCTCTCTCTCTCTCTCTCTTAACACACACACACATATAGATAGATAGATGTATACAGTATATATATATATATATATATATATATGTGTGTGTGTGTGTGTGTGTGTGTGTGTGTGTGTGTGTGTGTGTGTGCGTGTATGCGTGTGTGTATGTATGTATGTATGAGAGAGAGAGAGAGAGAGAGAGAGAGAGAGATTGATGGATAGATGATTGATAGGTGGAAAGGTAGGTAGACAGATAGAGAGATATTACACACACACACACACAAACACACACACACACACACACACACACACACACACACACACACACACACACACACACACACACACACACACACACACACACACACACACACACACACGCACGCACGCGCGCGAGCGTCTACCCTTTACTCAGTTTTCTTCCACAATTCACGTTTGTGTGTGTATGTGTGTGTGTGTGTGTGTGTATTGTCACTTCCCATAATGCTACGTATTTCCTCATTCATTCCTCCATTCCTTTTCTTTCCTTTCTACATGATCCCAATTCCTTCTGCTTCACGTCGCTGCCCTTCCCTTCAGTTTGTTCTTTCCACTCCTCTTCCATGTTTTACTTATACTCCTTCCCCTTTTCCCTGCCTTGTCTTCTTCCTTCCTTCCTCTTGTTTAGCCTTCACTTGATTCCCCTTCCTTCTCCATCCCTTTCCCTCCTGTTTAATCCGCTCCTTTCCTTTCCAGCCTCTCCCTCGTTTTTAAAACCAGACGACATAATTTCTCTCACATCGGAAACCTCACCCTCTCTTTCCTTTCTTCATCTTCACATTTCCCTCTTCCTCACCATCTCTCCCGTTCACTTCCTTCCACTGCCCTACCCTCCACGTCATTCTGTTTCCCCTTCCCTCCCCTCCCCTCCCCTCTCGTCACATCATTATCTCCCCGTTCCCTCCCCTTGCCCCTGGCAGGAGCCAAGTACCTAAATAATGTCAAGTGACCCACATACCACACTGTACATCCGCCCACCACATCGCCACCCCTCCCACGTTACATACCACTACAACGCGCACAGCACCAACTTAACCCTTACCTATCACAACAGATTATGCACACCACACCTCCACCTCCTCTACTTCCAATCGCTTTACACCCTACTTATTTTGCAACCCCACATTCTCTGTCCCATCTAGTTTTTTATCCTCACATTCATGCACACACTCTCTTCCACTCATCTTGTTATATTTTGCCACTTGCCGTCCCACCAACGTATAAAGGGATAATCCCCACCTACGTACCATCCAGTAAAATCACTCACCTTTCCACTGTGCCGCTCAACCACCTTAATTTTCCATTGCCCACGTACTCTACTACGTACGTAAAGTAATACACTCAACTTCACACCCCTCCAACGCAACATTCTCTCACATACCTACCTACATACCATCCCATGTACCCACCCATCCATTTTCCCAGCCCACTGCACACCATTCATCCATTCCTACCCATTTGCATACTACTCCATACATCTGTCTTCCCACCTACTCTCTCTGTCATCCTCACATCCTCTCACGCATGCACTCCCAACCATACTTCGATCCACCTCTCTCAGCCTCATATTATCTTACCCACTCACTCACATACATACACCCACTTAATGCACCAACCTATGATCCAAGTGATTACTTACCAAGCCATTCCCAAGATATAACCTTTCCTAGCCCACACAGTCTAATCTCATTCACTCATTAAAGGAAATAAGTAATAAGAAACACGAGAAGTGGGAGGCGAATCGGCTACGGGGGAGGGGGAGGAAGAGTCTAGTGAGAATGGAGGGAAGGAGGAAGAAATATTGGGGAGAGCTTGGAGAGAAGCGACTGGGAAGGAAGAGATAGGGAATGAGGGAGGAATTTAGTGGTTGGAAGGAGATGGAACCAAAAATGAAGCTTCATTTTGAACGATCTCACCTCTGAAGATGCATATTCACCTTAAACATTAATATTAGATCACTTGCCATTCAATTTCGTAACGATTCAAGTTATTCATCAGCACAGATAATGTAATGTTTCATTATCTGTCCATTCTCAGGCATACAACCACTGATCACCTCCCTCCCCAAAACACACACACACACACACACACGTTTATGGGGTGTTTACACTCTCTTTCTGCGTGTGTATTTCTGTCTGTCTGTATCTGTGTCTGAATCTCTTTCTTGCATCTTTGCCTGACTGTGTCTGCTTCTGTATATGTACCTGTCTGTGTCGGTGATTCTGTCCCTGCCTGTCTACCTGTTTCAGTATCCCTGAACATTTGCTTCTTTGTCAGTACGCCTGCCTATCTATCTGTGTCTGTATTGAGGGCTGTTTGTGTGTTTGTGTATGTCACGATGTTGCTGGTGTACTCGTATCATTACTCCTGGCGTTGCGAAGCGCGCAGGTGCGTGTGTGTGTGCGGGGGGGGGGGGGGCTGTGTGTGTGGAGAGGGGAGCAAAATAACTCAAACATTTTTCTTCGAATATAAATCAGTTTTGGTGGAAGGATGAGGGTCAGGTAAGAGGTTGACCTACTTTCAGAATAATAGATCAAAGGTCAAGGTCACATTGTTAGAGCAAAGTTTACCTAGCAGGGCTGATTTAAACAGTTTGTCCTATGTACAGAAGACCAAGCTTGTTTGAAGGGTTGATAGTATGGGAAGAACGTTTGAATCGGCTAAGAAAACAGTCTAAAATCAGGGTCGCAGGCAAGGCCAACTAAAAATTTTGATTCAAAATGGACCAGTTTGGTTGAAGGATGAAGGGTCAGAAAAGAGTGAAGTCAATCGATTTGGACAGCATTCGGTCAAAGGTCAAGGTCACAAGCAGAAGCAAATGTTCAGCCCGTTGGCCATTTGGCGAGGGAGGATGTCGCACTTTTTGAGTGCTTCTTCTTGTTATCTTTGTTACTGCTTTTACGTTGGGTCCGTCTGGCATGTATTTGCTGGGATATGTTTTTGCTACAGGGTACGTGGCAGCTTTATTGTCACTTTTTTGTTGTTTGCTGTCTTCTTCCCCTCCCCCCCCCCTCTCTCTCTCTCTCTCTCTCTCTCTCTCAGTGGCCAACTTAGAGTGTTGGTCTTACGTGAAACCATCTTCACTGTCGCGATTCAGTTCTAAAAGTTTGTTTCGTAACAAATTTGGGATAGAGCCATGCCAGCCACAGTCAGGTGATACGAGTAAAAAAAAAAAAAAAGAGTGTGATCCTTGTCCTACCCTCCATACGGTACATACTTCATTCTCTCACCTCTCTTTTTCATCTTTTTTTTGTTTCTTCATCATCTGTATTGCACTTTCTCGCATATTCACTTAGTTCACTTAGCCTATTAAAGTGGCATCCCTTTTTTATTTCGTCCTGTCCTTCAGCTAACTGAATCAAAGTTTACCTTTTCCATTTCTCTGGTCATAGTCTTTCTTTGTGTCTATGCTACAGTATCTAAGCACACATTCCTTTACCTTTCTATCAATAAACTTTCCTACTATAAATCATTTTAAAATCTTTGTTTTTACTGTATCCAGTTTCACATCTTGTACATGTTCAACATTCATATTTCCAGTGTCGTTACTCCAGACTTTTAATGCCCATTACATATCAGTGTCTTTTACCAACGTGCAAATGCGAGTACTAGCACACTGTTATACAGTCCTAGTGTAGCATCTTCTCTCAGGCTCCCGTTCCATATTAGCACGTTCATTAATACAATGCACACGTCTTTACTGCGCCAATCTACCATTCATTTCCCTTTCAGACTTTCTTCTTTTATCTGTCATTTTATCAACGTGCTTCATGTATCCAGTCATCTAAAGTGTTTCTCCGTCATCAATGCATCATACTGAGTCGTTTGTTTCTCTCAGGAACGATTTCTTTCAGACAACGCCAGTCACAGCCAATTATAAAACTCCAAAACCATTCTGGAAAGGCCACAATAGAGGTTATGCAGCACTGTATTGTCAGCAGACATCAGATGAAAAATACTGCATCTTTCATTGTCCCTCAATGCCTTCATTTCAGTTTCCCTTCTTGTTTTGACCACTCAGTACATCATCCATACATGGGTTTATACATAGAGATATAAACACAGACTACACATATATATCACCGTAATACAGCAACCCTAATAATAATGGGTGGAAGTCAGTGTGAGCATTGTTTGCACGTCTGCCTGTGGGAAACCCTATTATCTGCGATTTGTATATACATACTGAGTTTGTATGTTAGAGTGTTTTTTCTGTCAAGCCTAGTCCATTTGTCTCACTGCTCGATAATTCAGTGGTACAAGACCAAAATCCCAACTCTTTTGGCTTTATGAGCACATAAGACCTTAATGAGTTACACATACATAATGTTTCCCAAATGAGAGTCCAGGTCAATATTAACGTTTTCTTCAGAGACTGTGTATGTACTCGTATTTATCGGCGCGCTTGTGTGTGTGTGTGTGTGTGTGTGTGTGTGTGTGTGTGTGTGTGAACTGTGGGAAGCGGGGGTGTCATCTAACTTCTCTCTCCGAGTTTCTTCCTACAACTTTGGGGTGACAGCAAAACCGATGGTGGCGTTGATACGAGACGGTGTGTAGGTGCGGTTATGTCCTATTCTGTTGGAGAGAGAGAGAGAGAGAGAGAGAGAGAGAGAGAGAGAGAGAGAGAAAGAGTACCTTATCCATATTAAAAATATATATTTGATGACACTGTAGTGATACTATTTTTATTGCTGGACACATTAATTTTGTGACAGAGAAATTCTACTCGGTAACAGAATCTTATGCATAACTGTCTTTGATTGCCAGAGAACACAGCCAATTTTGTTTATCAGCCGTAGAAGTACAAAGTAACATGTCCAGTGTTGCTCATAATTGGTAATGTTGTCCCTTGTGTTTTACAGGTGGGTGTGTGGACGTGGTGATGCAGTGGTGTGGATGTCGATGTGGGTAAGTACTAGACTCGGGCAGATTCACAGGAGTCAGAACTCCGAATCACCTTGCTTATAAATCACCAGCGGGAAGTATAACCAGTGCGCAGATGCATAATTTCGACCGTGCTTGATATGCAAATTAAAACATAATGCAAAGAGGGGAAGCAGTTGTTGAACTACCCGGTATTTTATCAGCGGTTTAATTATCGAGATAAAAGTGGTGCTTACTTACATAATCGTCCTGCTAGTTTCGGTGAATTGACCCTATAATGTAATTTCGTCTGCTTATCTCACTTAACACAAACACTCTAAGGGTAAGCCCCACTAAAAAAAACTGTAAAGAACTTATATACCCGAATAGTTGACTTGTACAAAATGACAAACACACTCTTATCTTTGTCAACTTAAAGAGTTATTGATGGTTGATCGGTACTGATCTTGATGCCGGTTGCAGGTTAGTGCTTCTAATGTTTATACAGTACAACACATCCGACTGTATTTATTTTCATGAGTGTACTACACAACCTACAGTCTACAACCTGAATCAATATCAGAACTACCAATTACCGAGCACTAACTCATAAACTTGACAGAAACAGGACTGACTATGTCACATGGCACTAACCCTTTAGGGAGAAAAGCAGACGACGGCACATGAGAACTGGGGTTTCCGATTCATGGCAAGAGCTGATATGTAACTAAATGTTCCAATATAGTGCAGTTCCAGATAACGGCAACTAAATCCATCCTATTTCAAAACCGTGCTTCTACCTTTTCTCTCAGGTACTGATATGCAGACCCTGTCCCTCACGCTGCTCTATTCCCTCATTACTTCTAGCTTTTCATTCATCCCTCTCTCTTCCCTGTACCTTTGTTCCCTTCCCTCGCCTCTCTGGCTTTCCTTCGTCTCTTCACTCATCACGTTTCCACCCGTTTTATACATTGACCCCCTCCTCCTTTAACTCCATCCCGCCTCCTATAGCCTCACCCAGTCATTCTCTTCATCAGTGTTTCTGATTTGTCTAGTACCTCATATTTTCTTCCTAGGGCGATAGGGAACGTGTACACCGTTAATGAGTGAGACATATTCAGATTTGTTTTCATCTCCCCCACCCACCCAATTACTGTCCCCCCCCCCCACACACACACAACTCATAGAATTAGATGTCATCTCATTGTAAGAAACTGCTTTGAAAGGGTCTCTTGTTGTTTGCTGTCCTATTCACTCCTTTGCAGCATGTAGACAATGACTATTTTCATTGTGCCCATTGAGCACAGTGACGCTGCATCCAACCTCTGAACTTTACCAGTGAACCTGACCATTGACTGATCTGACCCCAAAACAAATAAATTCATCCTATCTCCTACACTGTGTATGTCCCAGGTTTGAACCAAATCGGATCAGACATTCAAGAGGTTACACCAACTCTTGAACTTTGACCCTGATCCATCATCATTGACCTTTGACCATCATTATGACCTCTGGCGGATCTGCACCGAAATCGAGTAACTTCTTTCCACACCAACAGATAGTGTATGTGCCACGTTTAATCTCAGTCTCCTTAGGCATTAATGAGATATTCAGTTGACATACGTACACAGACGCAGTACCTTACATGGATACCTACACAGAAATCATCCTTATCAGAGCTCCTGCACCTTCGGTGTTACTAACAACAACGAAAGTCCAAATCCAGAACAGGAATGGAAGAGCCAAGCCTGAACATCTTAATGAAGTACTCGATGAATTTTAAGTTGTTCATTAAGAATTTGATTTTTCTTTTACAAATGATAGATCAAGAAAAGATAAAGTAACGTGTTGCTAAATTTTGCTGAAATACGATGAAAAGTTACCTTTTTCTGCTTAACCGTTCTACTAAATTAACGGATTTAAGCAGTTCTTTATTCTTGATATTCGATTGGGACAAAAAACCAGCATGTATGAGGGAGGCTGGTGCGTCGTGGGAGGAACAGGAGGAGGAGGCGTCGTTACGGAGTTGGGACAAATATTCGAATGTGATAGTGTCAAGGCCAGTCCTCACTGGATGCGACTCCAGGTGGTCGGATCCCAGATGGACAGATACAGTAGATAGAGTTGTGTATAGGCTTACAATTCTCCACTGACAGGGGAAAGTTTGATCTTGATAGAGCCTACTTTCTTATCTCTCTCTTTGTATGTGTTTACGCCGCAACCTATGTAGAACGACCCCACAAGAGTTGCAATTATGTCTGTCCCTACGTAGTAACGATCGCTTCTCTCACAGCACACATTCCTCCATAATAAACTGTATACACCACTTTGTCCTTCCCTTTGTGGCCTTTCCTTGCCGTTAATCAGAGTTTTACATTTATTCGTAACTGATGACTGAGTGTATAATTATGGCATCTTGTTTGTTCAAATGAAATACAAATTAAGCTATGTTCGGCTACTGCTAGCTCGGTGCATGTATGATGTTGATGATGATGGCCGCAGTAGTAGTGATGATGATGATGATGATGGAAGTGATGAGGAGGACGGTGAGAAGGCTTCTAGTCCCTCATTATACTGTAGATATCATGATAATGGAAGTGGTGGTGATGCTGAGTTGGAAATGATGCTTATGACAATGAGAATGGTAATAGTGGATTAGTGGTAGTTGTTGTGGAACCAATGATAATGCAGAAGTTGATGGTTGTGGTTTTGGTTATGGAT